>NC_137212.1:24801038-25066038 GCF_949987685.1 Ammodytes marinus
AGCCTTCCTCAGGGTCTGCTCCCAGTCTGGAACGTCTTGTGATGACATGAAGTCAAATCTGTAGGGCAGCTCTAGGGCCGAGCAGAGACGCTTAATTAAACATTTTGTTCAAAGCCTCTTCAATTATTATTCAAGTTCTGAATCATGGCTTTGTGTGTTTGTTATGTGTTGTGTGGTGTGTCTGTGTCTAACATACTCTGTGGGCCTGAAGGCTCCTGGCTCTCTCTCACCAACAAGCAGGTGGTTTGGGAGTGTGGGGAGCGATTGGCAGGGTCATATGGGCTCACGATCATTCCGATGAAGGGGGCTCCGCCACGGGAGAAATACCTCTGGAATAATAGATACCAGAGGAGGGGGGATAAGTACACATGAACTCCCATACCCAGCCTTAGTTTTAGGTGTGACTTCTCTGCATGGTACCTGGAACTGGTCCTGTGTGTTGATGTCCCGGACCGAGGGGTTGGGGTGGAAGGTGGGATGTGAGTGGTACCAGCCCACCACACTGAGGCCCAGGGAGGACAGCATGTCACAGGCCTGTGTCTGGGACAGCGGGTCCATCTCGCACTGCAGACCCGTGCTCACACTGTTGCATGGCTCGGCTGCACATATCTGCACACACACACACACACACACACACAGTCACTAAATGCACACTTTCAAAATAAAATCTCATCACCCAAACAGTTGCCTCTACTAGTCCTACCTTTAACACTTTGTCTTCCTCAGCGAAGGTTCCCCCAAGCAGGCCGATGACTTCGCAGCGTGACACGTGGGCATGCTGACAACATGAAAACACAATCAATGTCAATGAATGATGTATGCTTCAGATTGTAAACCAGCCTGCCTTATGGTGCAGGCAGCTCTGGACTATGGAGGCTGACTGAAGAACACATGCTGCATACCATGTCCATTATGAGAAGAGTCTCTGCACACACAATGACCTGGAAGGGTTCCTGGGAGAACAGTGAAGAAGGGCTTTAATCCTGATTATGCTTTTGGATCATATTCATTCACACAAACTACAGCTGAAATAATTGGGCCCACACTGGTTGATACAACACCCAGAGATACAAGTAGAGAAATTAATGCATTTTGCTTTCATTTATGTGCTATTGTAGAAAAATGGCAGCACCCTATGTAGATAAAAAAAAGCTCATTCTAAGGTCATTTAACAAATGGCTACTGCTACTGTAGATTCTACTGTAGATTCACTCATTCTAAAGTCATTACAAAAAAACTACTGTTCCTGTAGGATGGCGGTGAGCCCTGCTCCTATGTAGATACAAAAAAAAAACTTAATTACATTTTTTAAAGCAACTGTAACACTAATCAAAACATACTTCTGAATATTAAATTCCATTTCTACCAAGTCTGTTCTAAAAAAATGCCAATAAATTCTATTGTACACACCGAACCCTTGAAGAAACAGGATTTCTCTCTCTATTTAACAGCAGATTATGGATACATAAAACGAGTGATCCATGGCATGAATGGCCACTGACCTGTACATCGTCTCCAAACGACCTGCAGGGAATCAACTGGAATGGATCGATTGACCTAGAAGCAGGAGTGGGATTATAAGTATTCACACATAGGTAGGTAGCTACATAACAAATACATTGAGCTCATGATGCACATATCCATTCATTCTGCCCACCCTCTCAGTCTGGGGATCTTGCAGGGTTTGGGCTGCCTCTTCATCTCTTCTCTCCGCAGTGCCAGCTCCTCCGCACTGAGATGCTGATGAGAACACCGGGATTAATAATAAATAAATACACTTATGTGAGTTCACGTCATATAATGTGTATTTTATAGTTATTTATTTTATTTATTTTGATTGCAATTTATTTGACCTCATTATCTTTACACTGCTGTCCTTCACCTTTTTCTCGACATTTATTGATCTATGCTTTTGACATGTAACATTTTCGATGTTGTTTGTGTGATTGTGGATGGGGTAAGCTGCTAATGAATAGCCGTTCTTAGGATCTATAAAGTTGTCAAATTTAGTCGTGTGTGCGAGTGTGCGTGTGCGTGTGTGTGTGTGCGTATGTGTGTATCCGTGTGTGTGTGTGCACGTGTGCATTTCCAAACCTCATACGTCTGTCCCTCCAGATCTTTAGCGTCACGCCAGTTCCCCCATATGTCCCGCACACGGCGCTTCCTGGTCCGCTACAACGGCACAGCCAATCAGAAGTTAGCTCAAGGTGCAGCCATACTCACAGTTCAGATTGCTTGGAGCTTCCAGTGGTTAAGTTTACCTACCATGCTCTGCAGCCTCTGGGCCAGCTGGTAGGCCTCCAGCACATCTTTGCCCTCCTTCTGCTTGGTGCGGTCCACCACCCTCGGCCGGTTGTAGACAGCTTGCTCTGAGAGAGAAAGAGACGGAGCTGCTGGTGAAAAGGGTAGCTGGATTTTGAAAAAAGAACAGGAAAAAAATGGCGTCTCAGGCCTCAGTTCACTTACCGCAGTCGAAGTTGATGGCCCCGATGAGCTCCAGGTAGGTGTGGACCCTCCCTATGCAGTTGACGTCTCCGCAATTCTTCAAGCCGGGCCGGACCGAAGTCTTGTTCAGGTACCTGGGTTTACTCCTCAACCTGGGGCGATACGGGATAAAGCACTGATCATCACTTTGTCAAGGAGAGCGCTGATGAACCACGTGAAACAAAAGATGCATTCTGTTTTACCACTGGTCCAGCATGTAGTTACGGATCCTAAGGTATCTTTCGGGGGTTTTGGAAGGTCGGCCCTCGAAGAACTCCGGGATAGCTTGTCTCTCATCCTCAGTGATGGCCTCCATGTCCATCTCTATTTCCTGCTCGGGAGCCTTCAGCAGCTCCTCCTCTTCCTCATCTTCCTCCTCCTCTTCCTCCTCATCATCCTGGTCTTCTATTGGTCCATCAGGTGGACTCTGCTGCTCAGTCTTATCTGCAGACTCTGCACACCAAATTGTAACTTTACCAAGGTTGTAGCCAAGATTTTTTCAAATAATTAGGTAAGCGAAATGGCTGATTCCCTAAATGACTGCTCTCCTGGAAATAACTGATCCATCATTTATATTATTTGGCAATAGGTTATTTTAGGGTCATGCTTATAAAAAATATATATAATATAATATAATATAATATAATATAATATAATATAATATAATATAATATAATATAATATAATATAATATAATATAATATAATATAATATAATATAATATAATATAATATAATATATATCCATCACAGTATTATTTATCCACATAACATTGACTTGTCAGCTTAGCTGAATCTCCATTGAATTTCAGCATATAATTGTCACTAAAAGTTAGCATCTCATTATTGTCAGTAGTAAGCCTACTTTATCTTTAGTCAGTTGCCTAGTACGTAACCATTTTACTTTCTCTTCTTCTCTCTCTCTTTGCCTGCGGCTCCACCAAAGACAACAAGGACTGAGAACTGAACCCCTCTTTCCAGTACCACAGTCAGTGGTGTTACTCACTAAGCTATCCAGCTGGAGCACATTGTATCGGTTCTATAAAAATAAAAACACTCCATCATTTCCAACCAAAATGACTGTGCTCTCATCTCGTCTCCAGAAGTCAGGTGAATCTGCCACCACCCGCTCTATTTTCACCTAACAAATTAAATCAAACCTGTAGAAATAAATGACACGTCTGTGTCCTCCATGGTAGATACAGGCATGATTACTTTACAACAGAGAAGAGTAGGGCAGGCCATCATCAGGTGGGTTTAAAACAAATCGAAAGTCTTACCCGAGTCATCCCCACAGGCCTCTGGTCTCTGTGCTGGGCTCTCAGGCAGAGAGCTGTGGCCTTCATCTCCATCAGTTTTCTGCTCAGAGTCTGCCTGAAGAAGATGTCTCTGGTCCGGCCCAGTCACACCCATCTCTGGCGGTGGACTTTGTGGACTGTGCTGCTGGCCCTCTGATGTCTGAGTCAGGTCATACTCTCTCTGCTCCTCTTTGGGACGTTTCAAGTCTGTGTCAGCCTGCGTTCCATCGTCCCAACCTTCATCTCCATCCTCACTCAGGTCATCTGTGATGTCCACCTCCTCGTCCTCCTCGTCACAGAGCTTCTTAATGCGGACGGTGTTGGTCAGGGTGGAGGATGTGTGGCTGCTGTTGGTCAGAGTGGAGGCTGAGTGGCTTGAGGTGGCTGGAGGAGGAGGGGGTTGTACATGCTGCGCTGGGCCTGTAGAGGGAGCTGCAGCCCTGGGTTCAGATTCAGTCTGGAATTTAAAAATAAAGAGTATACAGATGATGAAAAGAGTTGGTTTAACCTTTCCTTTGTATTTTCCCTCAAGTCCTCCAGAAAAACGTGATCTGGTTGTGAAAAAGTTGAATCATGGGGAATCCTGCGATGAAGTTTATTTTAAAAGGCAAGACACAGCAGGCAAAAACTATTTTCAAGCACAGGTTCATTTTGAGATTTTTGGCTATTTTGCTTCCATAACATGTCTTCTTTCATACTAGTATACATATAGAAGTCCAGAATGTACATTTAGGTGTTGCTTTGACTAAACCTGGTCCGTTTGCGTCTGTGTATTTCACCTATACAACAACCTTTAACAGAAGTTATCTCAACATTAGGTTTTCTTCTACTCTAATACTCAAACATCTCAACTTCTAAAAGCAATTACTTCAACTTAAGGTTCCATAATACTTTTTAGCACTATTTTGAAGGATATTTCAGTAAGATTTTTTTTATAGATATTTTGATAGATGATGGATGTAAAAATGGAATAACGATTTGAACTCTGGCTTCATCCAACATCTAGAGTTTTGGTTTTTAAAAGAGATCCAAATGTACACATGATTAGTTTGATATTGCCACATTGGCATATTAACCATACAAATAACCATTTCTGAAAAAATTGTGTAATACTAAAGAATAATTGTATGAGCAATGGCAAAGCTTCAAGATGATTGGGGGCGCCCTTAGCTCAGTTGGTAGGGCGTCCCCCCCCATGGGCCTTGGCCAGCAGCGGACCCGGGTTTGATTCCAGCCCGCGGTCGTTCTCTGCATGTCACTCTCCTCTCTGCCCCATTTCAACTCTGTCTCTACACTATCAATAAAGCATAAAAATGCCAAAAAAAAAGCTTAAAAAAAAAAAAAAAAAAACTTCATGATGATATCTATAGGTTAAACATCTTGCCCTATTCACTGCACTGTCTCGCCTTAAACAAACTGACCCTTGTGCGAACAGATAGATAGCAGCTGTAATGCAGGTAGAAATTGACGGCATGTCTTACCTTGTGTTTGAAATACTGTCTGGCGTAGCTCTTCACCTGGAGGACGGAGCGACTGCCCAGCAACTTGGAAATCTTGGTCCACCTTCGTCCAAACTGAGCCTACAGAGAAAGCACAGCTCAGCCAACGACACACTCCGTTAGTGGCCCATACATCCCAATAGAGACACAGGAAACGCTTACCAGTCCTTCTTCAAACAGCTCTTTCTCCTGTCTGGACCAACGAGAAGAGGGGCCCGAGGAGGAGGTGGTCTTGGCCGGAGACCTTTACACCCAGCAGAGGGGTGGGAGGGAAAGAAAGAAAGAGAGGGAGAGAGAGAGAGAGAGAGAGAGAGAGAGAGAGAGAGAGAGGCATAAGGGATGAGGATGAGAGGATGTGGGTGAATGCTGCTTTGTGGGTGCTGGGGGAAGAAGAGGTGACTTACTTCTTCACTTCACTTTTCTTGTTGTCAGCAGCATCATCACTCCCCCAGATTTGGTTATGAATGGGCTCACCTGTTAGGTAGTATCTTAAAGTTTGGTTCAGGAGGGTTTATCCAGACTCTGAACAAATGACAAACAGCAACCCATCTGTTGTTGACTTTTACTAAAGGCTCCTACTCTTCCCGTTTTTCACAACAACAACACATTTACCTGCCAGGTCACTGTGGTTGCTACCGGTATATTTGGGTTTTGCCTTTTATTTAATATTGCTTCATTTTCCATAAGGAGGGTTTTGTTTTCCTTGAAGAGAGCCTGAAATATCTCTCAAATCAAAGCTGCCGCTGCCCTGTTCAGAGTTAAACTTTCGGTCCACAGCGACACTGTGGGTGAGGAAGGTTTACTGCCATGGACATATTGAAATGGAAGAACCCTTGATATTGAAAACTACAAAATATTAAATAAAAGGCCAAACTTGGACATATAGAGATAACAACCATGGCGACTAGAAATATTGTTTTTTTTTGTATGTAATAACTACACACATAGGGAAAAGCATCTGTACGGCCTCTGTGACAATATAATGTGGAGTTGTGTGAAGCGGCGCGGGTGAGTGAAAGGATACTGTTCCTCCAGCAGCATCCTCTCTATCACCTCTCTGTTCTCCGGGCTGATGGAGGTGTCCAGCTCCCATGGCTGTACGGACAGAGTCAGAAAGATAGGGTTAACAAAACCAGAGTGTGTATGTATACTTTACTTGTTCTAACTAGTTATTGTAATGATTGCTTTAGCAACACTGTTTTAAGATGGTCATGTCAATAAAGCTCATTTGAATTGAATAGAGATTAAACACCAGAGAGAGACAGAGAGGCACACAGACAGACATAGACTCAATAGCACAGACAGGCAGAGAGACTCGTACCAGGCCCTCGCTGCTCCTCCACCCAGACTGCATGTACTGGTCCTGGACTAAAGCTGCCCCCTCCAGCTCCCTGCGACACACACATAAAAACAGCCGTCACTGAGACGTCCAGGGTCGGGGAGACACAGTGAGTGGACCGCGGAGCCCGCCTGGAGCCTGTATCTTTACAACCAGGTCTCCGTAAAGCGGTGCAGAACTCCGCACACCACACCAGCAGACGGGTTCAATGTTAATTCATCCCAAATAGTAACAGTCTTACCTTAGGCTGCTGTCCAACTCGTCTCCTTCGATATCAACATCCACCTCGTCCTCCATGTTGTTTTGTTTAGACGTGAACGGGGCTCAGGTCGACTCACAGTGCCACCGTGCGGTGGGAGGATCGAATGTCCGTTAACTACATTCATATTTACATAGTGATTCAAGTAGGCTACTTAAATAACTGTTTTTTTGTTGTCTTTTTTGTGTAGTTAACTACTTAAACTAAATCCATTGTTGGGCCATAATAGTAAAGGAAATAATTTTATTTTCATTTTACTCTTGCTTTTTGAATTGAACCCCCATTGACGAGCCCCTCCCCTTTTCTTTCACCCTCCCGCTGTTGTTAGGCCTATAGTCCGATATAAAATCCAGATTAGTTTACAACATTTATAGGACATTCCTTGAAATTCAGACCTTGTGAAAAGGCCAGATGGGACCGCTTTAGTAACAGGGTTTTATTGACCTTACAGTAAGTTGGATTGTCATCTCAGCTATTCAAATATTTGGTTAGGACTATTATTTTTCAAGTTTTATTAAGAAATGTTATTTAAATTTTTTTGGTTTAAGTAGGCCTATGAATTGTTAAGAACACAATATATGAAAACAAACGGGGATGCGACGAATATAAAAGCAAGAGGCAAGATCAAGGTGCAATGTTATGATGAAATAAAAGAGTAAAAGTAGGCTATGTCCCAATAGTAAGCCTATGCCTACTGCATCCTAACTAGATTATTTTTATCGTCGGATGTAGTATGTAGAATAGAAAAAAGAAAGAGTAGGCTATGCGATTCGGAACGCAGGGATTGTGTTTGTACAATCTCTCATGTTGGTTGAGCGACTGTAACCATATGATAGTCGTGACATTTCCAACAGTACCTGAAGGCAGCATAACGTCTGACACCTCACACAAAGACCATGCAGGACTTTATTTGACAGAAGAAGCAAAAAGTTAGTGTTAAGTTAAACGGAAAGTGTTGCAATGATGAACCAGCAGAGTCTCTGACAGCTGTGTTAACATCTCCAACCCTTTTATTAGCCAATCAGATGAAGTGTTATATGACTGTATTCATCTTTGACAGCTGTGCATCTCCTCTTGTACCCAGGTTGTGACTGTCATAAAGTTTCACAACTAGAAATAATATTATATGATATGAAAAAACTCTGGCTCACTAACCTATACACTATTTGGATTTCCTGATATAGTCTGATAGGCTTGCCTAATGTATTCCCCACAAAAAAGTTTTTTTTTTTTTTACAATTCCCAAGTTCTTTTGTCTCTATAAAGAATGTTCACAAAAAGAATGTGTGTCCAATCTGTGATGCAATAAACAACATTTGCTTCTTTACCAACTTATTTAAGATATTTTGTGGCATTTTTAAGCTTTATCGATAGTGTAGAGACAGAGTTAAAATGGGGCAGAGAGGGGAGTGACATGCAGAGAACGACTGCGGGCTGGAATCGAACACGGGTCCGCTGCTGGCCGAGGCCCATGGGGGGGGACGCCCTACCAACTGAACTAAGGGCGCCCCTTCTTTACCAACTTTAAAAGTAAAGTGATTTCAGTATATTTTGGAACCATTTTATGAATATTTGGATTATTATGTGGATAATGTAAGGAGTCATAATTATTTCGGCCAGGGTAATCATTTTATTACATTTTCCAAACCTAGTCACAACCTGTCTCCTGTGGACCAGGTAAGATATACGACTGGGTAATGATGACTAACAGCACCCACACACTCAGTATGAACCCACAATAAAAAATAACCAAAGACGAGTTGAAAGACAACAAAAAAAAGGTTTTTATTTAGAAATTCACAGTTTCTAATGGCACTACATTTTTGTAGTAACTCACTCCTGTTCAAAAGCACTGTGCAGCTCTTCAGATAAGTCAAGAGAGAGAGAGAGAGAGAGAGAAATAAAAGATAGCACTTGACAAATGGTAGAAAAACAAAGAAGGCATGAGGAGTCATACAAAGTGCACACCGAGCTCCAAGTAATTTTTTTTCTCGTTACGGGACAAGTAGTTTTCTCAGAACACATGAAGTTCATCAACAAAACAATCCTCACATGTTTACGGGTTTACACATTAAAAACACAAACAGAATATCATACGCACAAAACTGAAGATCATACACATTCAAAAAGGGTTAAATAAGGATGATTTGAGGAACATACATCAGAATCATCTCTGCTGCTTTCCCTTTATTACAACAACAGTTCATGTTCCTGTATCTTCACCAATCACAACTGTCCCTTACGCTGGGGGAGGGGGGGAGGGGGTGAGTCAAGGAGTAATGGCGGGCGAACAACAGAGTGTGCAATGAGAGTGAGCGGTGCACAGAGACATCAGGAGAAGAAGCAGGCGCGTGTGTAGACTGACAAGAGGGTGTTAAGAGTGGTTCATAAAAGCAGGCATGTTAAAAAACAAAAGGTTCCTACACAGTCACACAAAGCCGTGGCGGATGAACACGTATTGAAGACGAAAAGGTAATGGGTAGAGTTAGAAGAAAACAATCCTCCATCTCTGTCACAATGTGCACACGTCCAACCGCACAGAGCCAGTCAGAAACAGCATACATACATAAAAACATGCATTTCATTTGTAGTTTTTTTTAAAAACCAACAAAAACTTATAACCCTTTTTCACATCTGCACTGTAGCTCCGCCTCCTAGTCACAAAAACATCAAACACATTTAAAGCAGTTAGTGATTCAACAAGGACACCGATAATCTCCTTTCAACATCTTTTTTCTAACTACCGAGCAGCTGGGGACATGTACAAAAGCAGCAGTGTGTCGACCCCTCCGTAAATGCCACACGCTATATCTAAAGTCCTGTGTATGCCGTCTCGTATATAACTCCAGAGCCCACGCTTATACATAAACAACTTAATAAATAAAAAGAGATGTCCACCACAGCTGTCATGTGGAAAGTGTACAGCTGAGTGTGCTGCCTCTGTAAATATGTCTATGTAACTTAATCACACGGATGAACTACTGAGACACTGCAGCATGAGAGACTGGACCGCCAGCGCCTCGGTTTTTGAAAATGTCTGTAGGCATTTAAATAAATAAATACATAAATTAAAACTGGTCTGTCAGGCTCGGCTGCAGGGTCCCAGTAGGATCAATTGGTGTGTGTGTGTGTGTGTGTGTGTTTGACGGAAGTGTAAACATTCAAGCTTCGCCTTTCAATGTGAACATACAGAACCTCGTACCCTGAACAGGTAACTTCCTCCATCCTGGTTGTGAGAACTGGAGCAGACCAAACCAGCGACAGAAAGAGCAGCTTGTCTCAGCTAAGGATGAAAGTAGTAATAAAATAACGGAAAAAAAAGACGACATAAAAACCTCTGACCTGCCTCACAGTCACAATACCTGCGATTTATTTAGCGTGGGATCTTTTTGTTTTTTCGACAGCTCAAGGAACCTCTCACGGTGACCTACACAAGGGGTCCAACAAACTGCAAACGATTGTATCTGTAATAGGAGGTTAAATGGGACTAACACAGTCACTCCATGCAAAATGGCGTTCTTCATTCAGCTCTGAGGGGTTGGTTTTCGGAACACACTGACAGAGACAGAGAGATGACAGCGACGGTTTAAAACACTCTGGTCCCATTCAAACACCTTCAGTCGTGTTAGGATGCAATACGAAGACAGAATGGATCGAAAATAGATGGCAATGGCGGACAGAAGGAGACGAGGATCATGGTGAGTTTATTGTCATGCTCCACACAGTTTCTCTCACATTTCATCATAACAGAGCAGCCTAATACTTCTTGTTGATGCTCCCGAAGGTGAAGGAACGTTGAGTCGAGGTAAGTGCCTCTCCTCGCTGTGCTCAAAGTGGGATAAAAGCTTCACTGGTGCTCAACTGTCACGGGACAATGTGCTTATCCAGTAGAAAAAAAAAACAACGTACACATCCTGACCATAACGTGTCTCTGTCCACACCAGCGGGCCTTTAAATGTCATGTTTGTTAGCATTAAAAAGGGGTCTGGAACAGGTAAAAAAGGCACATAACCGTAAACAGGTCTATTGACAGGAGTGGATAAGGGCTGGGGGCCAGGGCCATGTCCAAGCTACTGCTTGCCATAGTAGCCACTTTAGTTCCAAGGTGCGCCCGGGTGCTCATGGGTAATGTGACTCTTTGGGGTGCGGTAAGAAGACCTTCCTCTTCTTACTATGCAACTCATACTCCATACTACCATATAGTGTGTTGTCTATGTGTATTTCAAACATGTCCGGTGACCGCCGTCACCCCGATGGTCCCCACGCTGATCTCCTTGTTTCTCTTAATGAGCTGCTGCAGGCTGGGCAGAGAGCCCACGCGCCCTGCTGACATGGCAGGGAAGTGCAGGTCTGTCTGCCGCGACTTCCGCCGTTTGACCGAGCGCTTCTCCTGCCTAGAGTGGGCGGTGTGAGGGGGCTGCAGGAGGGGGAAGGGCAGGGTGTGGTGGCCGTTGCACAAGCCAGCGGAGGTGAGTATGGGGGAGGGAGAGGGAGGGGGCAAGTGGCTGATGTAGGACTCTTCGGAGTGGGTGGACGAGCTGCAGCTGCTGGTCTCTGAGGGGGACTCCTTGGAGGGGAAAGCGGGCAGGGAAGAGGACATGTCTTTATTAGTACAGGGAGGGGGAGGTAGAGGGATGGCAGGGAGAGGAAGAGGAGGGGGAGTGGGAGGAAGAGGAGGTGGTGGCGGTGGTGTAGGGGGGCATGGCTGGAAGCCGTTGCACTTCAGAGCCCCGTTTGTAAGCGGAAAAAGGGGGTCGGACGCCCTCAAGACCTCAACCTTGTCCAATGACTTTGCCTTGTAGCGCTTTTTCTGCAGGAGAGAGAAAACGGGAGAGAGAAGGATTAGAAAAACACTCAGAGGACGACGGGAAATATCTGACAATGTGAAGCCATATCAACCACTTCTGTACGGGACACTGGGCCACACAAAGGTAGTCTGGCGAGACCAGCCTGATTTTGTGAGCTTCCCATTTGTTTCACTCAGATCAGTCTGAACATCCTCCAGTCTCCATAGTTAGGAGTCCAGTCCAAAAATGCCCAGGTCGGACCCAGGGCATAGTCGAAGGAAGCTTCCGATTGGTTCATGTAGTCGTCAATCTAGCCTTGTGAGACAAGCCATATCTCACAAGCTAATTCATCGATCCATGTTGACGTCAACGACTACATGAACCAATCAGGGGTTAATGGATGGAAAGTGAGGAGGGGCCAGGTCTGAAGGCTAGATGGACGACTGCATGAGTCAATCAGGGCTGCCTTAGAATAACGGATGAGGGGGCGCCCTTACCTCAGCTGGTAGGGCGTTCCCCCCCGGGCCGGGCCCAGCAGCAGACCCGGGTTCGATTCCCGCCCGCGGTTGTTCTCTGCATGTCACTCCCCTCTCTGCCCCATTTCACCTCTGTCTCTCTGCACTATCAATAAAGCATAAAAATGCCCAAAAAATAACTTAAATTTTTTTTTTTAATAAATAACGGATGGGCCGGGCTCCTCCACACAGAGATCCGAGAAATGCAAGACTGATCTGTGGGAGTGAAACGAATGTAAAGCTCGCAAGATCAGGTTGGTCTCAACACAGATGGATCACACAATGTGGGAAAGTTTCAGAAGGAATGATGGAAGGATTTGTAACTGATTGGAGTCCACTTAACGCCTGTGGGACTGCTTTTAACCCGAATTGTTTTCCGACAGTGTCAGCACAGAGGTGGTTAACAGGTGTTTTGGAGTGGGCTGAGTCCTAACACTCCTCAGCAGCCGCCTTATCTCAGCTAATCCACAGATCAGACATGACAGACAAAGAAGAAGAACTAGTCATGCCCCCTGCTCTAGCACACGTATTGTACAGATTTGACTGACTAAAACTAGAAAAAAAACAAGAAAAAAAAAACACAGCACTCTAAAGAACGGCGGCCGTCACAGCCAACAGCAGCAGTTGGAACAGAAACTGTACCTTTTTCTCTGGAGCAAACCTTAGAGGTTCTACAATGTACAAGTCATCTGGACCTACTGGGGAGGGGAGAGAGGGGCCAGGTTAATGATGGAATGGTCAAACAGGAATACATACATGTAACAAGCATGAAGTGACCTTGCAAGTAGTTTAATTAAAAAGATGCAACTGCAAAAATACATCATCTAAATCGTGGCTTTATGACAAAATAACACTAGTAACGTGACTACAACTAGCAACTAATGTTCAGTTTAAAAATCACACAAGAAAGCATGGTATTTTCCTCATTGATTACTACTTGCAAATGTCTACCGTGAGCCAGCGAAAGCATCATGCTCTATTATTACACTCCTTAAGCCTGCATGTGCACACGAGCTGGCAATGACAGCCTCTCAGCCTCAAGGACACACACACACACACACACACACACACACACACACACACACACACACACACACACACACACACACACACACACACACACACACACACACACACACACACACACACACACACACACACACACACACACACACACACACACACACACACACACACACACACACACACAAGGGATAATGAACAGCAGGGGGAGTTTTAGGTTTCAATTGATTCTTTTAGTGCAGTAGCCTCTCCTATGGGCGTGGATATCAGCCACTAAGCATGGCAACATGTGTGAGAGCAAACAGCTGAGACAGAGTGAAGAAGGATTGGATAGTGCTTGGATGTGGACAGATATTTTTGCTGCGGTCGGATGCAACTAGCCTGAAATGTTCTACATGGCGTTTGGCTGGAGCATCAAGGCTCAATGGGGCTTATGTTCCAATGACAAAGGAAGCGGAGAGTAGGGGAGGGGGGGGAGACAAGAGACAGGAAAATACATAGAAGGCAGCTTTGAGGAGAGACTTGTGTATAGTGTGTGTGTCTAGGGACAGAGGGACTCCTACCTTCTGTAGAGGACAAGTGGAACGACTTGGAGCGAACAAGCGGACTGGTCACCCTGCGATTTAGGCTCATGTCGTCGTACGAGGAGAAGCACCTAAGGAGAGAAAAAAAAAGATAATGACATTTGTAAGGTTGATCACAGTGACACCGCATCAGGCAAGTAGATAACAAGTTAAGGGAGCAATGTGATGAAACTGAGTGCAATCATTATGACAGACCTGAGGGCGGTGCGAACAATAGTCCTAGAAATAACTTGGTGAATTTAAAAGCCAGGCCTATTGAAGCAAAATGTCCCCTAGAACATAGATCACATCACACCAGTAAAACTACTTCCATCCCAATACACCAGATGTATGTCGTAAATGTAGTAATGTGGTCTAACATGTTTGGAATGGTTGCCCAGTTACAAAACTTTCTTTTAAAAATCTATTTGTCAAAATTGTCCCTCCTAGGCATTTACCAGACTGTTTTTATTACTGAGAAGAGTGGTCGAACACTAATGCAACTGTGTCTGTGAACAAGATAAGAGCATAAGAGCCTTGAAATGGAAAAATTTGACTGAACCAAATATGAATATGTATTAATATATGGAGAAGCTTCATGGAGTTTTTGACAAGAACAAATGTTTGTTATTAATAAAGACTGCGGTGGAGATTGGGCAAATGGTATGAGTATTTATATTGGATTAGCCCATGTGAGCTTTGAGATTTCTCTAGATTGTAAATAATGTAACCTCAGTATGTACCTGTTGTTTAATTGCCTGTTTTTTAGTCTATATTGTCAGCATACTGTGCTTGCTGCCAAGGCTGATCATTGCATCATTATATAATTGTTCCAATTGAAAAATAAATAAATAAAAATCCCATTCAGACGTGGCAGGAATGTGTGTGTGTATGTGTATGTAAGACAGACCTCTTGGGGCTGGGGTAGTTGTTGCTTTTGGGTAGGATAGCAACGGTGGTGCTTGGGCTGGGAGGGGAGCCTCGGCAGCACCCCAGACACAGCAGGAAGCCCAGGGAGAGACACAGAACCAGAGACACCACCAGGTAGCTCTGGCGGTCAGACACCTGCAGAGGACAATGTTAAACAATGAATAAAGCGCCTTCCGCCATATTTGCACTGATTATGATGAACAGATTATAAATGGCAGTGTGAACTAGGAATGAATCACTACACAAGCAGCAGTTAAAGACAATACGTCACCTCTCTCTGCAGCTGGCTGACTGTGTCGGTGAGATTGAGCATCAGTTTAGTGACGTTCTCCAGCTGGCTCTGAAGGACGTGGATGGAATCTGTCTGCTTCTGGTCCTGTAAAGCACGAGGGTTTGTCAGTCAGTACGGTCAGACAAACACACGCTCTCTGCTCATGCTGACTGTGTGTGTGAACGTACCTGCTCCTCAGCAATGCGGGAGGTGTTCTGCAGTTTGATGATGGTCTTATTGAAGGCTCTCTGCATCTCTTCCATCTGCTTACGGTATCTGAGCAACACAAATGCAAAAGTTAACCTTTGAGGAATGCTTCCATGGTTTTATGGCACTGGTCAAATCTGAAGAGCAGTCATACAACACTGTCTTGCTATTACTGTAAGGCTACAGTTACCTCTGGCTGAGCTCCTCCAGGTATCTGCTGGACAGACTCATGTTCATCTCCAGGGCTTTGATCCTGTTGTTGAGCCTCATGAAGACGCTCTCCTTCTGGCTGGAGCCGTGCACCGCAGACCCCCCGTTCAACCCCATGCCGTTTCCCACATTATAATCCCCCCCTCCGTTCTGCAGCTCCGCGTAGAAGTCCGTAGCTATCCGGTGGACGTTCCCGTTGCCGCTCAAAAGGTCCTCGTCCACCGTGTCTTCTGCCCGGTGCGTCTCACCGGTGTGAGCGAAAGAGTCCCCGTGCTCCCCGTGAGGCTGCGAGTCCCCACTGTCTGTGTCCCTGTGAGTGTCTGTGTGTGGGAGAGCTGCAGGCAGTTCAGTGGGAGGCTGTATGAGGTCTTCTGGCCTTGATGCGGTGGGAAGGGCCTGAACGGGCTGCTCTTTGACTGGTGGAACCACGACACCGGGAGAGGCCGTTTCAGAGGCTACAGGCTGTGTGGGGGAGCTGGCGGAAAGGGTGGGGGAGGCAACGCTAGCCTGTTGGGTCTCTGGGATGGAGACTCCGTTGAGGGTTGGAGTGGGGAGGGGGTCCAGTGCTGCGTCTTTAATGGGAGGAGGCTGCTTCTCCTCCTGGGTGGGAGTAGGGAGCGTGTGGGAGCTATGGGTGTCCGAGAAACTCTGCGGGGGGATGGTGGAGGTTCTACTGGGCTCTAGGAGGATGTTGAGTTCTGGAGTGTGTGTGTCGGGTTGGGCGTGAGTGTTAGGGTGCACCTCACCTTCGTTTAGACTCTTAGCCAGCCCTTCAGGCTCTGGGGCTTTGTCTATGAGGAGAAGGGCTTCTTTGAGGGGAGAGGGGATGGGAGTGGGGATCAGCACAGGTGTGTGTGTGAGGGAAGGGGTGTGTGCAGCCTGCGTTTGGGTGCTTGACTGCCTCCGCTTGAGGCTGCGGAGTCTCTCTTTGGCCAGCCGGGCGGAGCACCAGCGATGGAGCAGCTCCGGCAGAGTGGCCATGCAGGACAGAGACAGGGAGGAGAGGGAGGAGAAGGGACAGTAGGCCTGGCTCTCCCACTGGTTCCTGTCTGCCTCGCTCCTGGTCTCCTGTTCCCTCTTCTCCTCCTCGTCCTCCACCTCTTCCTCCATGAGGGTGACAGTGGACTGTCGAGGCTCCTCCTCCTCCTCGTCCTCCTCTACCAGAGTGACTATCTGTCTGTCCTCGTCTGAGTCCGGGGACAAGGGGAGAGGTGTCGGGGGGTCACTGGAGAAGGTGCAGTCCTCCTGGGTCACAGAGGCTTCTGGATCTGCAGGCTCCGGTCTGGAGGAACCATAGGGATAGAGATTTAGTTAGAAGAATAGAAAAGTGATGGAAAACAACAACCTTAACTCGTCCCATAAATAAACCATCAATCTATTCACATTCACAACTATGTCAAGGTCTTAAAAGCGTTGTTTCCACTGAGTGGTACAGTTACGTTTGGTACGGTACAGCACGCAATTATTTACATTTCTATAGTCAGGTTGTGGAGCACCAAATTAAGTGTACCATGGCGTACCTATTTTGGTCAAACTTTTTCCTTTTTGTTAGTTTGCTAAGCCGACATCTATTTCAACTATGTCAGCTAACCCTTACATAGTTACACATGTAACGGGTTACCGTTCCGTACCAAACCATACCAAACTGTACTACTCAGAAAAGAGGCTTAATTTGTCTTACACTGCAGAGTCTTGAGGGGTTTCAACTGGTTTGGGTGTAACTTCTGTGCCCTTCTTTTCATCCCCTTCTGCTGTTGTATTACCTTTAATTTGGACAAACACAAATCAGATTACAAACACAAAAACAAGCTGTTGATAACATTTGGGGACTGTTATAGATTTCACAGCAACACATAACCTGGCATGGCAGGTTTCTTTGGCTGCAAGAGTGTTGAGCAGAGAGAGAAAAAAGGGGGCACTTTTCCCCTGCACAGTGTGGCTAGAGAGCCTGTGTTTGGAAAAGTCAGAAATACAGTGCAATCCAGTTCAGTCCAGTTTGAACCGATCCCTCTCCCACACACGCTCTGCCCTGCCTACTCTGCGGGAGTGAAATCAAATCAGAACTTTAACTTTAAAGAGCACGCCTTGAGAGTTTGTCCTATGTATAACTTACATGGAAAGACAACTTTGTGGAATTGTGTTTAAATTTGAGCTTTTTCGGCTTCTACAAATTTGCCAAAAGAATCTTGTTTTAGTTATAAAAGGAGAGAAAGAAAATATGTACGTCAGGATCAGTTTTCCCTTTAACTCTACGCCACGAGGAAAACTGAGAAAAGAGTTATTTTTGAGTGGAAGTCTCTGTGGGGTAAACAGAGCGTCATAGCCCCACCCCCCCACATCGGCTCCTCCGCCAAGAAGTAAAACACAGAAAGCCAAAGTTCTGCAGAATTTCTGCTGGAGCCGTCCTGTCCAAAAGCCAACACATCTGTCTCTTGCGGCAACATAAACACATGAACACACACATAGGGCTATGCATACGTCGGTGACCCAGTTTTAGAGGAAGCTAATCTAAACAGTATGTGGAAAGATACACCAGGGGGGGGAGAGGCCTGTATGGGGAATGAGAAAGGGCAGAAAAGGAGTGTGAGCAGAAACGTGGAGACATTCGAATGGTGTTCTTGGAAAGTCCAGGGAAAATGTGAAGCGTGTGCTTCCAAGAAATAAGTACCCCGCAGAAATGAATGAAATAGTCTCTTTTTAAACACTGTGTGGGGTGGTTGTTAGGCGTGCATTTGATCCATTATTCCTGGGGAGATCATCAAATAGTTTCTTTAAATTAACATAAGAGCAGCTGGTTCAATAACGTCATAATGTTTGGCCAGTTCCCTCCCTTAGCCAAAGGAGGATAACGTTGATAACTTGACTTGAGCTTTTTGAATCCTTGCTATGCTTATAAGAGCAAGTGATGGGAAAAGATTTAGTGGAGGAAGTTTTTGGACATCAAAAAGGCAAAGCATGATGGGGAAAAAGGAGCAGGAAGCAGTAAGGGATGAGTACCTCCTGTGTCTGCTCCACCCTCCAGCTCTGGCTTGCCGCCCAGCACGTTAGCAGCGATGTTGTTGACCATGTTTAAGATGGCATCTAAAAGAGGAAAAGAAGAAGACAAACATCGTTATTTTGACAGCTGTGAGGTTCCTGGAAAGTCATTTTTCGGGCAGCAGCCTGCAGCTAAACGCGTATCAATAAAACCATTTATTTTCCCTTTCCCCTCACTCTCCTCTCTGGACTGTTGCCACATTATTTCCAAACTTAACTTTACACTCTTTAGCCCTCATTTAAAGAGCCTGGCAATCTAGAGAAGAAAAACACCCTCTATGGTTTGAGGCCTGAAGATATGTGTGCACAGTAATTGTTTGTGCGGGTGCAGAGGTCCTCCCTTAGCTAAATCAGGAGACAGAGGGGCACCAGAGTGTTTGCGCGTGTGCGTGCGTGCGTGTGTGTAAAACGAACCAGAGTCAAAAGAAAATATCTGTCCATATCTTAGTGCACTGCTGTTTCTTTGGGCAGGACAACTGTACACCCTGAATACCAACATCATGTATAAAAAAAACTTTCCTGGGGTAATGATTTGCCTTTTCAAAATAAAAGCCTTGAAGACCATACCTGCTTCTAACCCTTCAAACTCCAGAGCTATGCCTTTTTGTGTGTAATCTTAATGTCTTAATTATTCTTTGTTCAGTTATCTAAAGATAATCATCTGAGCTTAGTTTGATGTCAGCTTTAATGTTGTACCTTACTTGCTGTCAGTCACTCTTTGTTAATATAGCTGTATGTGTGTGTGTGTGTGTGTACGTCTGTGTGTACATACTGGTCGCTGAGCCAAGCAGGTTTTTAGAGGCCTTGTCCTCTGATGGTTGGTATCCAGGTGGATAGTCTGAAAAAAGAAAAGGACACACTGCAGGTTAGGTCGAGTAAAATACATATGTCCACTTTAAAATGTCATGCGATAAGTACAGTACAGAAACATTATTCTTTTATAGAATGTTATAATTTAATGTTGGAGAGGAGCAGTTTATTAGTATGTACTTATTAATAAGTGCATCCATCTTTAAAAGTTTCTTCGGAAAATTGAGAAATACTAAACTGGAGTTGAAAAAGTTTGAAACACAGCCCTTAACATTTTTTTAAAAATAAAATTATAATGCACATTCAAAAACTTAACAGATAACCATCTCACCGTAATCTTCATCCAAGTCCTCCGGTCTATCTGATGGGTCCTGGGGATCTGCTATCTCCTCATACTCCTCCACCATGCTCGTACCAAACACCCTACACAAAACACACACAGTGTTACGCAAACAGACCGACCTACAGAAAAATATAAGGCTTGTTGTCTCTACACGAAAGAGCAGGGGGAGGGAGCATGTTTAAACAGCCCATATAGAGGCCAAGTGCAGGTCCTTTAAAAGAAGTACACGTTGACCTTGCTGGTTTGGGACAGACATGTGCCTCTTGACATTTCTGCTTGGTTACTGTATGTGGTAAATGTGACGTCAGTGTTGCTGGGTCTGAACTGTGTGATGGAATGTGACAGATTTGCAGGTGAAATGTCTGTGCACAGAAAAGAGCTTTAACTTTGGAGCAAAGCGAAGGGAGGGAAGCATTTTTGTATAGGGACTTATGGTACAACACAGTTTGAACTGAGATACTTTGAGTCATTCTTTTGGATCAAATAACATTTGATTTGACAATGACTGGTTCGAATAAATCACCATGTGCTTTTACAAACAGTTTCCTGTTCTCTAGCGGTATTTGTATTTCCTTAAGAAGTGGCAGTAACTTTACTGGATCCTCCCAGCTGGCCTGCAGTGGGAGTTCATAGTCAATGCCCCCGGTATCTTACCTGATGAGACTGAGCGGACAGAAGTGTTCTGATCCAAAGTGGGAGAGGAGTTCAACCTGCAGGGAAAACAAACAAACTGTTAAACTGAACTTTCCAATAATGTATGTATGTATGTATGTATGTGTGCCCACTCCATTAACCCACAATCCACCAAAAACTTGAAAATTAAATATTAGAATTGCCAAGCGTCGACAGTGTGGTCTGTGTGCGTGTTCTACATGTTTCTTATCTTTGGCATGCATTAACCGTTATGTTCTGGCAAAGCTCACCCACTAAAGTGTATGACCGTTACATGAGTGCACCGACGGTGAGAGAAGAGTGCTAACCTTTATGTACTTGATGAACATCTGATGCGAGAGGAAGACAGGACAGGAGAGAGAGAGAGAGAAATAAAACAAAAGAGAGAGAAATCAGTAAAGACTGATTCGACCAACAAGCAAGTCAAGCATTTGCTTATAGTCTGGCTCACTCATGAGAAGAAAAACACACAGCTGGTGTATGCTGGATCGCTGCTCTACAACAGACAACATACTAGACAGAGGAGCTAGAGAGAAGCACAAGCTACACAGACAGACAGACAGTCAGACAGACAGGCTTAGGACAGGAGGGAAAACATTAGAACAGGACAACAAATTTGAGTTGCTCGGATCAGAGCGCTAACAAAAGCAGATAATACTTTAAACAAATCAGTTTATAACAACAGTTATTTCAACAGAGCACATTAATCACATTCAGCACCCACAAATCACACCCACACTCACAGCACAGAAATGATAATCATCGTAGGATTAATCGACTGTTTAACAAGTCTACACAGTGAATATTTAGTGAGCTACAGTGAAGGGGGAGACGTGTAAGGAGAGAGGCTGATTATTTATTACGTCACTGTGGTCTAATGCCGTCTTCTATACTGACATTTACTTTTTTCTTGTGGAAACCTGTGAATGTATTCAACTCTAACTGGAACCTAAAGACACTATAACTCATATCCACTGAGAAATATTTAAGTTGTGAGAGAATGTCAGAATGGAGGAGCACACACCCAGGGCACACTCACACTAGGGGCATTCGTAGCGTGCCCAAGCACGATTGATGCTCAGAGTCTAGTTTATTTCACCAGTGTGAGTGCACTGTGTCGTACTTAAGCACAGTACACTTCCTTGGCCCTGGCACTGTTGGAAGAGGTGTGCTTCATCACTGTATGGTTGCTAATGTATGCGACTTTGGAAGAGAGACGGTCATCTGACACTGGAACCCGGATAATACTTTCACACTCTTTTTCCAGCTCGCTTTCCATTTTCTTTCTCACACTAATGCTCCTGCATTCACATGTAAAAAAAAAATTGTTTCAACGTCTTAAGTTTGAATTTATCTGGGATCAGCTGTAAGTGACTCGAGCAGAGGGTAAACAACTCGGATCCTCTATGTCCTGAATGGCACCAGGGTTTGGCCTAGACTTCAACAGACAAGGACCAACTTGGCTCAAGGTGTTGTGACACCCAAAACCTCAAATAGGATCACCCCACTAGAAATGTGTATCGGACCAATAGAAACTCTGTCATTTGCCCACTCACATTTCTCGGCCCAGTTTTGGGAGGAGTGCTGCTGCTCAGCTAAATGACCATGAAGTCATAAGAGGGTCCGCTGAGCTAAAAAAAAAGCCTATGTATGAACATGTGTGTGTATATTTTTCAACTAGGAACTGTGACATACTGCTGAGAATAAATGAATAAATGGTTTACTCTTGCTTTCCTTGAGACCTAAGGGTGCTATTATAGAGAAAGGGAAAAACAAAGCAGTACCTTCACATATTTAGCATAAAGCTGCTCGTCCAGTGGGAAGCTCTGGACTATGCGCTCATCGCGGGCGTGGAAAGTACCCAGCTTTACCCACTTGTTGGTAGGATATCTGCAGACAGAACAAGAGAAATGTAAGATATGTAAGATATGCAAGATGTGTGTGTGTGTGTGTGTGTGTGTGAGATAGTGAACTTCAGTTTGGCATATTCACAAAGGCCGTTTTCAAATTCTGCCGCACACCGTGTGACAGGAGGTGTGACCTTGCATGCCAGAAGGGGGGAAATTTATGAGTTGTGGAGCGTGATGATGACACTCAAAAAATAAATCCAAAGTGAAAGACAACAAGCAGCTTTGTTCTGTCAGAGCTGGCACAACTAAAGGCAGAGCTGCTCATACAGGAAGACGAAGGATTTTGACTAGTCCTGGTTCTGATGTTTACATGTGGGGCTGTTTGTGTCAGCCGAAATGAGGCTTTCTTCTCCCAACCATTTTCATATTCAGAAGGGAAATTAGCAACCATGAAATAATCAATTTAGTTGAATTAAGCTCATCACAGAAAAATGGAAACATGAAAGGCTACATTTGTATTTTATATTTGATTAATGCTGTACATGCAACACTTGATTAACCAATACTTATATAATATAATACTTATATATATATACATATTTACTAAAAAAAAGACTTCAAGCTAAGGAACGGAACAATGATTTAATTTTACTCTTTGTCAATAAACCCAATAATCCCTCGTCCCCTTTTACTAGATTATTAAACACTTGCAGATGACACAGCAAAAAAATTGGACTAGCTCAATGCAGGTCCTTCTGTTTGTCACACATCCCCCCACATGCCTGTGAGAACATGTCAATCAGTTATAACATTGGTTTAAATACACAACCAGCTTACTATGGACTGTGTAGACATTACATAGGAGAAACAAAGTAAGTTTACCTGTCACTGATTGAGACCAAGAAGTCCTTAGGTGTTGATGAAAAGAGCTCAAAGTTAGCGATGTCCAGCTGCTTGACTTGAATAGGCTCACAGAGCTCTATCACAAACCTGCAGAGAAGAATAGGGTTTATTAGAAGATCAACTTGCATACAACTAACTAACTGTGTGTGTTTGTATTGTGCACCCACCAAATTTTGTTGCTGCAGGGATTTAGCATGTAAAGGTCCATGTTCTCCATGAGAATAGCTGAAGTGCTCTGGAAAAAGAGACAGAATCCACCACCATTAGCATAACATAACTAATTTCATCCTGAGCTCTCTTTCTCTCTGTGCGTGCGTGTGCATGTGTGTGTGTGTGTGTGTTTATGTGTTTAACCTTGGCATCACTGTTGGCAGAGAGGATCTTGGCACCACACTCCACAGAGGCGTAATTGTTCTTGAAGTTTTTCTGGACCTTCTTTACTGGGAGGGGGCTGCCGCTGGTGGCGGTATGGAGAGACTGACCTGGAGGACAGAGAGAAAGAGAGAGAGAGAGAGAGAGAGAGAGAGTCACATTGGGCCCATTACAGGCGCTGGAAGGCAGAGAGGTTACGCAACAACACGAATAAACACACGCTCCGCTGCCCACATCATGGCGTGCACAGGGAGACAAAGAGAGGGCAGGGGGGGGGGGGGGGGTGGAGAGAAAGACAGACAGGGACAGGACAAGAGGAAGGAAGCGAAAGAGGAAAAGACCGATGGAGGAAAAGACAATGCACACCAAACGTCTCAGAAAAAAAGGGGTAAAAGGGATGAGATGTGGATCAAAAGGACATGTGAAGGCCTCCTTTGTCTACTGAAGCGTTGCTGCTGGCTAAGCCTGTGTCACTAATGCCTCGTTTCCACCGAGTAGAGCGGGTCGGAGCGGTTCGGTCCGGGTAGTTTGGCTTTTCATTTGCCAAAAGTTGGGTAGGGTAAGGTTTAAGCGCACCTAACCGCTCTGAGCCGCTCCAAATCTCAGTACTCCTCCGTAGGGGTACTGGCCGCCTGAAAGGGTGCCGAAACGGCGGAGCCGTCATTTGATTGGTCGAAAGAATCATTTCCGCCATGTGTAGTCATCTCGGCAAGAGTGAAGATAGTCTTGTGTTTTGGCGAAAATGTGAGCACAGCTCTGTTTATTGTGTGGTGTTTTTCCTCGTCAATAAATTAATCAGTTGGTTACACTGTGTCCCACAGTCACGTAGCTGCCGCAGCCAGTACTGTTCGCTCACTGTCTCTGTCAGTTGCGCCGAGCCGTCTCTGTGTGTTTACGCCATAGATAGTAGTAAATACACGCTCACAACAACACGGGGGGAATAAATAAAGAAGCGGCTGGTTTTAATCATTTCCGCCGTTTGTAGTCACCTCGGCTAGAGTGAAGAGAGTTTTGGCGACAATGTGAGCGCGGCACTGTTTATTGTGTGGTGTTTTTCCTCGTCATTAAATGAATCAGTTGGCTACACTGTGTCCCACTGCTACGATGTCACGTAGCTGCCGCAGCCAGCGCTGTTCGCTCACCGTCTCTTATCAGTTGCATCGAGCCGTCTCTGTGCTCACAACACAGGGGGGAATAAATAAAGAAGCGGCTGGTTTGACCAAGCAAAAACAAGAGACCGCTGGCTTGACCACAGTTGCTCCACAGCCCGATAGTTTGACCCACAATCTGGCAGCGGCTATCGCAGTCCAGCCTAAACCCCGCCCTACCAGTAAGGGTAGTGTCGGCGGTGGAAACAACACCGAGATTCTTAAAAGTGAGCTGTCCCGCTCTGAGCCGCTCCGATCCGACCCGCTCTACTCGGTGGAAATGAGGCACAAGTGATACGAATCCATCTTTGAGTTCTCCTTCTTTCCGTTTGTGCCGTGCACATGTATCTACATGTGTGTTTTAATAATGTATGCACTTACTTTTCTCCTTCTCCACCTCCATGACTTGTTTCTTCCACTCGTCGAAGGTGGGGATGTCCTCTTTAGTGGGCACGGAAGGATCAGTCTCCCTGGCATTACTGGCATCCCCTTCCTGAAACAGTCACACACACATAGGTTTACTAATGCCACTTTCGGGGTATTTACATTTACTATTCATTTCCTGGAGACATACCCTAACCTTAAGCATATCTAGTAATTTAACCCTAACCTTGACCCAAATATCAGCGCTTTACTTATTGAGGACTAACTTGTCCGCATTTTCACAAGCTAATGTCAATAAACTGGGGTAAAGTCCAGTGTTTGCTCAATAAAGTGACTTAAGTCAAACTCTCAAGTGTATAACACACACAGGACCAGAGTGACAGTTAAACTTTATTTATCATTTCACCTAAAATCCTAATAAGGTAATATCTTGATATGCAAGATCACAGCACTCTGTAAACTAATGAAATATTTCTAAATATGAATAACAACAGTATTTGTATCCTGGCATCAGTGATGACCAGCGCACTAACACACACTGACTCCCATCCACAGTGTGTGGTAGTCAGCTAGCCCCTGGCCACTAGAGCATTGAGATGCACTGAGCTGTGAGGAAGATTTTGATGGATTACATAAACCTTTGTTTTGGACCTCACAAGCGAGTCTGATTCCCTCAAAGATCCACCAACTCAGTTGCCCTCTTATGTCAAATGTTCTTTACCAGCCTCATATAGATGAGTCACCAGGTCCACAACAGCACAATCATGTACAACAAAACTAAACTCCCCCGGTCACAGTTGCCCTTCAACAATGAAAAAAGCAACTGAAAGTAAGTTGACTCAGCATTTGCAACTTAAAGGATTGAGAAGATGCCTGCTGCTAGACCTGCTGTGCACACAGAATATGTATAACTTTCATGGTAATCCAGCCAGCAGCTGTGAGGATATGTTGGAAGTATGGACATAGTGTTTTTGCCTGCAGTGTCTCTCATTGAATGTATAATACACTGATACATATATGAGATACTGGTGAACCACGTGGCTGCTGACCTTGTGTTCTTGATGGGGATGGGAAGTGTTGTCCAGATCAGACAGCCCATCCATATCCACCTCCTTGCGCTGTTCCTGGTCCACATGATCTGGAGTGGATTGGACCTGTGCTTCAGGACTAGAGCTGGGGCTCCGGTCTGACCGCTGGTCCTCTAGGCCAGCCTCACCCACACTATAGAAGAGACACATGAGGTGGAGAGGGAGGAGGGAGTTGAAGGGAAGAGAAGGTGATGGAGAGGGGAGAAATGAGGATAAAGAAGGGTGGAGAAGACAAATAAGTACCCAGCAATGTTGGAGACATGAAGCAACACAACAAATATATTCCATTTATTTGACAGCATTGACAGTCCTTACTTTGAGCAGAAAAAACGATGGGAAAAGAAAATTAAAATTAAAAAAGCAGAAGTGAGTGGAGAGCAAGGCCAGCGGTCGACGGTTTTGCGCACAGCAGAGAGGTGGAGCTTGTGACTTGATTACCTGTCTCTGTGCTTTGATTAGGCTTATGTGGCTCAGACAACTCACCTTAGGAGAGGGCTGCCAAAAGGAGTGTTTTCACAGGTTGGCAGTTCGGGGGGAATGACCCCGCACTGCGATTCAGAGAGCTCCGCATAGACATAGCTGTCTACTGGGAGTTCATCTCCTGCACTGGCTACCCGCACTGCACTGAGGGAAAGAAAGGACACGGCGTTTACCACACCTCCTTACACTGGAAGGGAGAGGGAGGGCAGAGAGAGGAGGATGGGGGAGAGGATGAGGAGAGAAAGCATAGGGAGAGCAGGAGAGAGAGAGAGAGAGAAGGAATAGAAAGAGATAAAGATAGAGGAGAAAGAACAAAAAGGGATGGGGGGAGGTCGCTGGATTTTGAGGCAGTTGACTGCGTCTTCAAATGTCCCAATGTTGTTAGCAGCTTCCAGAAAGGAGCTGTTAAGTTCTTCTTGAAGGGTTTCATAGGGGGGAGGGGGGTATCCAGTCTGATCCCGTTGACAGTTTCATGTCCGCACAAAGGATTTTCCACAATATCCACAAACTTCCATCATTAAGTCCATTTGACCAAAGTTCACTGACAAAAGCAGGTCCATGTAAGTTCAAGACGCTGGCCTCCGAGTGACTTTGAAATATCCAGGATGTCTCCTTTGAGGTTCTCTTTCAGTGTGTGACCATTGTCATTAACAGTGTTTAAATAAAATAGAAATAAATAAATAAAACTCAAAAAAACAAATGAGGGGAACAAAAGGTAGACAAAACAAAAACATCAAAAAGGAAATGTGCAGTGTCAGCATGACCATGCATTGTAACCGGATGTGGTTGAAGTTGGCTGTAACCAAGAGAGGAGCTTGTTTTTACTGAAGACATTTTACAATAGAACTTTTCAGCTCACCAGTGTAATGTCTCTGTGGTTATAGCCAACTTCCAATGCCTGAGGAAGTGAACGTGAGCTTACCCTGTGTGGGTCAGGACGGCGCTGGGTGAGGTAGGTGTGTTTTCAGCTTCATCTGGGGACGTGGCTGGCTTTGAGTCCAGGCTGGGGGGGTGGTCACTGGATATCTCTACGGAGGGCTCTGGGGACCCATGGCCCTGTGCTGGAACTGCTTCTGGAGTGGAGGGCAGAGGAGCCTCCTGGTGGTGGTCCTGGGGCTCAGGCGTCAGGTCCACATCAGTGTGGGGGTCTGGCTGGGGTTGAGGCTCAGGGGAGTCTGGTAGAGGATCAGACTCTGGGTCCAGCTTGGTCTCTTTCACCTCAGCTTCCTGAGGAGTCACAGTCTGGGGACACACAACACGTTCACATGTAGAGGATTAGATTACTGTCTATCCCCATTACCTAAAACAACGTGAAATTTGAACTATGTAATGATGAACATTTGCAGGTTGAAAACCCTGATCACCACAAATATCTCATTCTTTTTTTTGTTGCCCAACCCTCCTGGTGTTAGAGCTTCTAATAACCAGTAGTTGTTTGTTACCTGTTCTTGTTGTACATTATGAGTTGCTATGTTCTCTATCGCTTCTCTCTCCGTCTCCAGTCCCATATCGTATGATGTGTGTGTCGTCCATGCTTCCAACACCTAGGGAGGGGGGAATAATCACACAATCCATGTTCATTATTAGGACCATCAAATGATGACAAAGGAGCCTCAATATATGAAACATCACTGCATAATGTACCAATCTAAATTATCTGTGGGTTATGTTTATTCTGAGAAATGCATCTTGGAGTGAACATTTCATAAGCAAAAAAGGTCAGAAGATCTTAGGTTTTGGAAAAAAAAGCCTTTTGTTGACCGACAAAGGCTGTGTTATAGGGAAGCGACATACAGCCAAGGCCTGCTGAAACGCCCTGCCAGGCCTGTTTGCTGCTGGAACACAAACAATGATCCCCCTTCTTCTTCTGTACACACACACACATACACACACACTCTCACACAAACACGCACACACTCGCTTCAGAAAAAAACATATTTCATTCTAGTACTAATTTGCACACATGCACACACACAACTTGTGGGCCCATTCACAAGAGTTGAGGGGATCAAATATTCCACCCAGGCAAAGCTCTGAGCCAGCATCAGGCCACTTCATGTTTCTTCACTAATGCCAGGCCATCTCTTTATAAAGAATTTGTTCTTAATGACCTGCCTGGTTAAATAAAAGGTTAAATCAAAAACAATAAACAACTTTGACCAAGAGCACTTTGTATTCTCTCTCTGGTGGCATAGTTACAGGTAAGCTAATGTAATGTTATGTAAGGTAGATAACTGCCCATGTGTACAAGAGAACAGATCAGAAGCCACTTAAATATTCAAGTAAGGAATGGATCCATTGAGGCTCATTGAGTATTTATAATTTTATTGTATCAAAGTAAAGATTGGCCTGAAGCTTTTCTGAACTTTCCACAGGCAAACTCTTGCTCATTGATTTAAGGTGGATTAGTCTGTGGTGTTACTCAGACAGAAAAGAAGCAGAGGATTGGAGAAAGCTTTGAACACACACTGAACTCTCACCCCACAGCTCCAGTCCTGGCCTACATCACCACCACCTCCATGACTCATACAGTGAAGCCTAGATGCTCCTGACAACGTGTAACTAAGACTGCTTTCTGAGGAACTTTTGACCTGCTAATTGATCTAAACTTCATGTACAGAACACGCTTTTCACTCCATGATGCTAGCGTTCCTGACACAGTTTCAATCGTACAACAAGATTATCAGTTGTAAAGTTGGAGTGATAAGGCGATAAGACTGATACAGACCAGGGTTATGCAGTTATTACCCTGGCCCATGCGCCTTTCACAGGTTTAACTCTAAAATCCAGGACCTCCCTGACCACCACCACCACCACTAACTATTTATAGCTACTCCTCCTCTCACCATGCCTGCACAGGGGTTGACACTAATGTTTCAAAAGCACTTGCCCATAGGGCAAGTACAGGTAATGTTTTACTTGCCCGAATGTCGTGTTCACTTGCCCAAAAAAACATATATATATATATATATATATATTGATTTACTTTTAAAAAAAAAATTAAAAAATCTTTCACTGACTGAAGAATTTGTAAATACACTGCATGTTATGGGACTGCAGCCGAGGTCAGCAGACAGACTGACTGTTTTGAATACTTTTGCAGATGTGTTTAGACTACTAGAGAAGAAATGGACAAGGCCATATCACTATCTGTATTGTCACAGGCAGAGAGGAAAATGGAAAGCATGTCTGTTGTACACTGGCAATGAATAAGGAGACCTAAAATTGTCTGTGTATTGGAATGCATCTTCTTAAAAAAAATAAAAAATAAATAAATAAATGTTTTATCTGTATCAGTAGCTGTGTATCTGAATCTGATGGCAGTGGGGGCGGGACCTGATAAGCCTTTGGCTTCTCCTGCCACCCTTCAGACGATAACACAAAGTAATATGAATATGCAAAGAGAAAATTGTGTATTGTGTGTAATTGTCCGGAAGAATAATAAATAAATAAATAAATAAAATAAAATATATAGGCTTATTAAATTATACTTTATATTTTAGCGAACCGTATCTCTTAAATGCAAACACTGCTTACTTGTTTCATCCTGAACACATAAAACCAACAACAATTCATATAAGCCTAGATATCATGACATCACACAACACCAAGCGCTAGCTGTAGCATCGTGAAAAGGCCTCTTTTTGCCAGGCACCTGGCCTGGTTTTGGGGGTCTCAGAAAACTCAGTCTAGCTCAGAGTAAAGCTGAATGTAAGCTTCCACACACGCGTTCAGAAATGTTTTACTTATTTTAAACGGTCACATTGAGCCAAAAAGTGATCGTGTGCCATAAAATGATTCAAGTCCACCATGTTAAAGCTATTGCCCAGTTACACTGTAAGTAGGGAGGGGGATCATATTGATACCATTATAAAGACTCCACAATCCAAATCTTTATCAATACTTTTCTATTACTTTGTTTAAAGAGAACTGGTATTATTGCTTTAATTGCTTATAAGATGACCAGAGCTAAGGATAGGACTTTAAACAGGTCATAATTCCATATTTAGGCCTACTATTTATTTCATATTGCTGGGAAAACAAGTTTTTCACCCAAACTGTATTATTCAAGCTTCTCGCGAAAAACTAAAATAAATTTTTTTCTTGATGTTACATTTGAACACATCATGATGTCATTTTATTGACCTTTGCCTAATAATAATTTTACTGAGCCGACCTGAACACATCACATTTGAACCGTTTGAGATTTTTTTTAAAAAGTTAACTAGTTATTGTCCTGCAGATTTAAATAGCCTATGGATTTAAAAATGTATAAAGTGTTTCAACTGCGGGACTTGCTACACAGTCTCTCGTTTGTTGATCACCGCTGCTTTGAATGAATGATGAGACGGTGCTGAGCCCGTCTGCAGCGGCAGCAGCTCAGCGGACTAAGTTTTTTTTTTTGGGGAGACGGAGTTGAAGCGGGTTGAAGGAGTTTCTTCAAGATAGTCGAAGGTAGAACACTTTTACAGTCCATGATGCAACCAAAAAGCAATCTCAACTTTCCCGAACATTATTTTCAGTTGCCCCGGGAAAGCGGGCAACCGTAAAGGCTGTAACATACTCCGCGAGAAGAAAGAACAAAGTTCTCGGTGAAAGAGCTGCGAGAAGAAAATGACGTCATTTTCTTCTCTCAGCTCTTGTTTAGCTGTTCTCGCAGCTTGTTCTCGACACATCACCCGGGCCGAACTTTCTTCTCGCAGCTTGTCCGAGAACTATTGTGTGATTGGTCAGTCTGAAGTCAATGAGGAAAGCGAAGTGAAATCAGCTGGCGCTACTGAGTCAAATTTCCATGGTAACAATGCGCCGCGGTGAGGAGTTCGGCAGTTGAGTTCTCGTGAAGTATGTAATGTCAGACCAGAAAGAACTTCTCGCAGCTCTGTCACCGAGAACTTTGTTCTTTCTTCTCGCGGAGTATGTTACAGCCTTTAGTGTCGACCACTACCGGGGGTCAGCAAGTTGATAAACCTAACCCCCAACAAATTCAACGCATTTGTTTCGTCACGGGCAGTGAGTCTTATGGCAGTGAGTCAAAAGTGTCAAGTTTCCCTCCCAGGTCTGGTTCACAGAGGGGGGGGGGGCTTAATTCTGGCTGAATTATGCACACTAAACAATTAATTCCCATACCAAGTTGTGGAATATATGATCAAAAATGTAAACAAGAACATTTAAAATTCAGAAATGATCTCTTCCTTATTATAATGGTGTATAAGAGCTGTTTATTAAAGGCCTGGTTTGATGTGATGTGACTGGTGAACATGTAAACACACCTGTTGCTGCGTGGAGTCCTGCTCCTGCTCCTGGACGTCAGGGATTGAGTCCCCGGCAGACTGGGACCCAGACAAGCCCTGCTCCGAACAATACACATGTTGACTGGGGTACCTGAAACACACACAGCACATTGGGATATTTCATTTGTCACATCATACAAGAGGGACAGGTTTCATAGATAGACGGATCAAGTTGAACATGTCACGATTAGATCCCTGAATCAACTATTTGCACAAAACAAAGATTAGTTGAACAGCAAAACATGATGTAAGCAGGCAAGCTGTCGCTGCATTTCATCACATCCACATCAAAGGCATTTCCTTCCCTGGCTATCAACATGCTGTGAGTTAAGGAGAGCAAAGGAAACTGAATGTGCATGGGAAAAAGCAGAGGAAGTATAGTCAGGCCTACAAGAAGAGAGCAAGAAAAGGGCAGGAAATAAATAGTCAGGTGTAAACAACTAGTGGAAACTAAATGGCACTCTTGTTCTTTTCTTATTCTTGCAAGCTGCTCAAGGTCAAACTGCTTTGAGTGAGTGCAGTGCTCCCTACTCTCACCTCCAATATGGCTTGCACTAGTACTGCTGCAACTCTTGAAGGAGTCAATGTTAACAGGGCAAGTTCAATTTCATCCTCCTTATCTTCTGCATACCTAGCGCCTACACATAGTGGCAGAAACACTAATGACAATACCTAGCGCATAGTCATCAAGACAGAGAGAGGATAAGGATAAAGCAGAGGTAAGAGAAGGCATTTGGGGCGAGGTACTGATAAGCAACCAAAGCAGAAGAGGACAGGGACAAAGGGGGGAGAGAGACGCAGACAGACACAGGGAGTCAGAGAGAGAGACAGCTGGTGCCCAGTTGAAATGAAGAGCAGGAACTGCAGCTGACAGGAAGTATGTTTGAACATGTACCCCCTGCTGTGATGCTAATAGGGGTTTTTCCATAACTCTCAAAACTACATCTACACTTCCTTGAACCTAAACAAGTCGGTCAGGACTCTTAAGAGCCTTTAAGCTTGATCATCCTACTGAGCTGAACTGAAATGTGCCAGCAAACAAAGAATACGTAAGACTTACATTCACATTCAATTACTCTATCAGTGTTAATGTACCTTGTAACACCTTTATACAAACTCCAACATGGGGGCCAACAGAGCATTTGTTTACCCTGGAGGGCCCGTATACATTATGGAAATACTAAAGCGTAGCAATACACTGCATACGTGACGAGAGGCACAAAGACGCAAAGGTCAGGGACAAACAACATTTGATCGTGAAACTGCAGTGGTCAAATGTCCATAAGTGGAGAGAGAGAGAGAGAGGGGACACATGGACGGACATGTTTACACCCAGTGAGCCTGGCAGTCAGGAGGGGCACACATACCCCCCTACAGTCACACACAGACCACCATCAGTGTTCTGCCACTCACACAGCCTCTCCATCAGTATCCTTTCTGTTAACATGATAACATCTGAGGTGAGTGACTGACAATATGAAAGGCTGAGAACATCAGGCTGAGGATGTTTTCAAATTGCACCGTATCACGTTTATGAAGGGAAAAACTACTTCTAAACAAAAAAAAAAAAACACATCAAGTTAATGAAACCAATTCTACTAGAAATCCATATAACAGTGACTGGATTAATTGGGATTTTGTAGGCCCATCACTGTAAGTACAACATGTCCCCTGACTTTGTTTTCCTTTACTCCGGTGGATTCTTCGAAAACATGTTCCCTATATGCCAAACTATTCGCTCTCCCCGAAAGGGTTAGGGAGGGTCACAAACGTCAGCGAGTGAAACCTAAGAGCCCAGCAGCGTGATCCTAAGGAGTAAACATAAACCACAGGCTAATGTAGGCTCATGGCTAAACTTAGCTTTCCATATGTCGTGTTACATTTCAAATATGTCCTGTGTCGCCCCCCCCAACACTCAATCACCAACAGATGTACAGTGAAGACATGGACCCCATATTTGACTTACGTAACTTGCTGGAAAAAGTGGATGCCAAGCAACTTATGAGGACAACATTCAATTCCCCATGCAACAATTTAAATAATGTTTGTATGTTGGAATATTATATTATACTTGTATAGATGTTGATGTAAAAATACTTTCAAGTCTATTAAAATGTGGCCTTTCGACGGTTGACTATCAGAGGAGACTAAAGGTGAGAACACACCAAACGCGTTGGGTGCGGTGGCGGCGTTGAAAAATCCTATTTTTGCATAGGGAACCATTGGTTTAGGCGTGATGATCAGTTGGCCGCGGCAAAGCGGCGCTTTGGGCGCGGCAGCCGCGTTACCAAAGCGTCAATGCGCCACCAAAGCGTCAACGCACCATCGCCCGAGATGAAAAAATTGAACTTTCAACGCTCCAGCGCGTGACGTTTAGCCGGGTTGGCCAATCAGCGGTGAGCTTGACCCGACGTCACAGACATCGGCACCATGCATCGGCACGGTGGGAGGACAACACAGAGGCTGAGAAACACCGTGGAGGAAATGCGGCTGGCTGGTGATATGAAGCCGCTCGGGGTGGGGAAAGTGAGCCAGGAGAATGGGCTTCCTGGTTAATTCAGTGAATATGTGTGGCTGTGCTTAAGCCGATAAACCAAGTTAGCACCGGTCGGATAGCGTTAGCTAACTCACCCGGCTGTGTGCGGCCACCACCTCCATATAATGAACCCAAACATAACGGCTAAGTCCGGGGAACTTTCACAACGAGTACAGCGAAGCACCGGTGTTTATGCCTGCCCTATAGGCTATCTACGCCAGCCACGGTCCCGTCACAGCCAGGTAATGTAGGCTACTTGCCTTTATTTTCTACTGCCCTGCGCACAATGCTGCTGTAAATGTGTTTGGTATGGTGCTGCCTTGCTGTTTGTGTTCATTTCTGAGTGGCGTGAATCTTCAATGCTGTTTTAAGGCTATTTGTTCCGTTCACTTGCTGTTTATTTGTCTTTTGGCACAATTGTTGGCCGTGTTGTTGTTGTTGTTGTTTTTGTGCGGACATGAACGCTGTTGTGTCGGGTCGGGTCTGATCGCAGCCATGGTTGATTAGGGGAATAAATATATCGGGGGGGAGACTAGCTGCGTAGCGTTGGGCGCGTTGAACAATTTTTTGACACAGAAAGCGCCAGATCGGGCGCGTTGGGCGCTTTGGCCACCGCGCCCAACGCGTTTGGTGTGTTCGCACCTTAAAGATAAAGCCCCCCAGATAATGTGTTCAGTCAAGATTTACTCTTTGCCCCGAACAGGCAAAAATCTTTTTTCAGAACGCAATCATTTCTAAGAACGCACCCAGGAAAAAAACAACAACTATTTACACTAACATTGTGGAAAATGGACAATAGCAAAATTCACCAAAAGAACGGACGCCCAATATCACAGCTATTCAACCCTTTGACTCATTTAAACAGACTGAGGCCCAGGAAAACAAAGTCAAGGCTTAAAAGACAAGCATAAGAGGATGTTTGATTACTGTATTAGATTAACACATGTTGCATTTATGCCTCTGTGCGTGAGTTATACTAACTCCGATCAGCAGACATACTGGAAGTCTATATCCACTCTGACTTTATACATCTAAGTGAAGTGATGTGTGGTTATAATGCCAGGTCGGTCAGAATCCCCTCTGACTAACTCTCATTCATAATTTTGCAGATAAGATTTTACAGATCCTAAATGCCAGGAATTTTACCTCTTTGGTCAGACTTCTGCGCGATCTGTTCACTCGAAGCCTTCAGATTATCCCTACTGGCCTCTCTGCACAGGATGCCACAAAAATGAAGAATTTCTAGAACTTTTTCAACGTCTCACAGGGTTGGGTATGTTCTTAATAAAAAGGCGATTCGCTTATTTTGTTCCTGCATGTTCTCTGATACAAACCCATGTCGTTTCATTTCCTAGTTTTGGATAAGGACCTGTGAGGTTTTACTTTAACTGAGAGCATACAGTGCATCAATTCTTAAATAAATTGTAAAATCCAATGGTCCCAACTGAAATTGACCTGTTCATGTGCCTAAACTGTGGCTGTTAGTATCAGGTTTGAATCACTCAAGATAAGAGAACACGTGTATATAGACACGGGTGACAAAGCAAAGGCACACTACAGTGACCACGTCACAGAGTAAACACTATGTATTTTGCATCCAACATCATCATCACGGAAGTTTGCGCAGGACTGACATCCGCAATGGGACACTTTCAGTGTTTAACTGAAACCTGCCAAGTCATACAGCACTGTTCAAATAAAACATATTCAAATACAGAGATTAAAAGAATGTGGAGCCATTCAAGACAACAAAGGTCCCATGATGTTGAACAAGTTGGAACGATGCCCTCCAGAGTGCCTCCGCTAGAAAAAAAAGCTGAGTGTTGACATTCCTCTGAAGACGAAAAAGGATGATGGTGGGTGAAGACTGATCTGTGACCTACTTTGTCGTTCAATGGGTTATTTATCAGTGGTGAGAGGGGGAAACCCAGAGAACACTGAATAAATGGACAATTATTTTGCATACCAATCAATGTCAATCTAATGAAGGAAGAGCCTGAGGCAAGGCTAATGAGTCAGCAGCCTGCAAAGTGCACTCTTCCTCATTCTTGCGCTTCCTCCGTTTCCTGTCCCACTTTAGAAGCACCTGGAGGTTTAAAGAAGACTTTTTTGAAGCTCTTCTTGTGCTACAGGCGAGGAATTTGTCAAATTGTTTAGTTCCCACGTAAATAAAAAACGGCTCCTCCAGAGCACCGATTTGTCATGCTTGAGGACGCAACAACATAATTATAACCTCTGAAAACAGCTCTCTGCACCACCACACTGCTTTTCAATGTACACTGTTATCATTGTTTGACTCCTCTATGCTGCTTCCATTGAGCCGGGTCGTAACATATTGGGGGCTCGTCTGGGATACAACAATAACAGCACAGCTCTGCACAGATGCACACAGACGCACTGGCAGTGGCTACATGTCCTGATACGGTGTCCCCCTGCTGCAACCAAATCCCCTGATATTTCCTGTTGGCTTTGGGACCCATTCAGAACCAGTAGACATGGTATGAATGAAGCCGTACTGTACCAACTGACAGCAGAGCAGACAGAGCTGCAGAAACAACAGACAGGGGAGAGATGAACCTGCCAGCGGCCGCATGGCACTCAACAAGCTGACTAACAGATTTCACCTAGCATGGCAACATGTGCGGCTCCTTGTAGCCTTGAGTCATGCTCGCTCTCTCTCTCCGTAGTTATTCTGCAGCTTTGTCACTCGCTCCTCTCTCGTTGCATGACACTGCAACGCACAAAGTAGAACCGGGCCAAGGCAGATTAGCTGCTGCCTTTCCCCCTCCTGGCCTAAATCTCTGGACGGCTTGTTGCTGCTAATTAGACACACAAACACATTCACACCGCCTCAAAAACGTAAACTCTGTGTCCCTGTGTCAACTGCTGGGATAGAACAGAGAGGAGACAGATGAACAGAGGAGTAAGTAACATCAAGTGAGATCACAGACGTCACTTGGTGCATGCTGTCTCTGTGCTCTGTCCGTCCTGAGGCAGAAGCAAGTCCTGTGATACATTTCACTCATGTCCAGATTATCGTTTGTAGTACATGGCATGTGTTGAAGGGAGAAAAATGGTGGACAACAATGGGTTAATGTAGTCAGTAAGTAACTTCAACATTCAAAGTTCCAATCACATGCTTGGAGAGAGTGAACACACACACACAGACAAACCCACACTGGATAAAAGGCCAAATGAATGCAGCTGTTTTTATCTCAGGCAGGCAGAAATTCTATTTGAGCATTACACTGCTTGACTGCTGAATGTCACAAAATACCAGACAGAGAGGAAGATGGGGAGAAAAAAAAGTGGAGTAGAGAGTATCCAGGGACCACGTGGGCAGAGGTGGATTGTGGGGCAGGCAGAATAGTAAAAGTAGGCCAGCGCATCTGCCAGACAGACAAAAAAAACTGTGTGGAGGAATAAAAAGGGGGGATGGAGCTGAGCGTAAAGGCACAGCCTCAAAGGACTGAGCATGCTCACGTGTACATTTGCGTCCTAATTTCCCCCCACACAGAATAATGTAGAGCAGTAGTTTGTCCTAAAGCCTACACTGCTGATCCTCCATAATCCACCTCACCACTGCTGCATCCTCCGGTCATCGAGGACACAGTGGCTGAACTGGTGGACTGAGCCCTCCCAACTCATCTGAACCAGACCCTACTACCTACCCTTACACACCAAAGACACAGAGTTCAACTCAGGCACCAAGAGGCCTTGCTAGGTTACACTAGGTTATTCTTATTGACAGGGGAGGACAAGTTGTGCATCTGGGCTTTCCCTCCTCTTCCTTGTGACTTCTGTCTCAAAGTAGACTGCTACTAATCTACGCTGGCTCTAGGTCAAAATCCAAACACCCATCCACAAATGTTAAGATGTTGTTGTCGCTGCACATGTGGCTCATACTTTATCAGTGTGTCCAAATAGCATACTCTTTTATACTATACTACATACTACAGCTGACTATACAAAGTACATAGTTTGCATGCATGTACGCACACAATTGGGATATACTTTTACTTATTTATTTCATCAAAACATTGCACCTTTTACTTGCTTCTTGCTTGCATATCCGTTTCATCGCTGGTTGTTTTCACTCGGAGACTTGGTCGATGAGATGTAACTTTCGCTTTGCACTGGATTGTCTGTCAGAATCGCCCAAAAAAGCATGCTGATTGCAACATTAAAAGTGTCGTCCCAATGTATTGGGACATCCTAAATATTTTTCTACCACACTAATAAGCAGGGAAGTATGGTTATTGGAACGCAGCCTTCGTATATTTGACCATTGTCCCGTTGACTGCAGAGGGACAGAAACTTGACAGATAGAGGGGTGGGTCAAGGCAAATATTTTAGGCAATGGATGATCTTGCCTTCTACCTTGCTTCTTCAGACACATTAGCCTCAAATCGCATTATTGCTGCTCTATTTGGTAATGTACTTCTGCATGGAGTGACCAAAGGCAGTGTAAGTGCTGAGCTGGGATTGTAGCGCTATTATGTTGCATGCTGACTTGCCGTGCTGGAGAAATCAATGGCATATCCCGTTTACTTCAACCCTACACCTACACCCATGTAGGAAGAAATCTGGCCCTGACTCCTATCTGGCCCTAAACACCGCAATGATGCTTTTAATAGTGCAACTTTTATTCTAAAAGAGTAAAATTGCTCTCTCTTTCTCTCTCTCTTGAATCTAGGAGCTGTCCTGAACTGCCACAAGAAGGTTTATAAAAGAGAAAATGTACTAAAAAGGTGCTTGAATTTGTACATTTTTAAACTAAACTGTGTATTTTTTCAAAGTCACAAGATACATATTGAAAGTAAATATTTTACTCTATTTGAATTATCTTAAAGGGACACTGTGTAACATTTTAAGTAATTCATTAGCTAAAATCAATATCCTCATTCATAAATATGTCCTCATTGGTGTAAAATCACCTCTGCCAATAATCCGAATTATCCCCCTGAGCGGAGAAATACAAATATTAATATTACATTTTGTACATTGAGCAGGCAGGTCTTATGGAGCAATCCACGTTTTTGGAATGTCATCAGGTGCATCGTTTAACATTTAGAATTGTTCTTGTCCTTGAAGGCCACTGTAGCTTCTGTTATTATTCTGAAGGGGTGGGGTTACCCAGGGAGCATTGCATTCTAGAACTTTGTAGAACTTTCTTGATGATGTCATATTACACAGTGCCCCTTTAATATGATCTGACCTTTTACATTAACAACAGGAGCACGCTAAAATAAGCACCTGCTTTTAATGAATAAATAATTATGATTAAATGAATTAAATAATAAACAGGGAGATTTTATATAACATAGATTAATGAAGCTCTGTTGCGCCTCAGAACTGATGTTATACTTTTCAAAGAACAATCTATCAGTGTTGTTCAAATGCCATGTCAATGGCACCAGGCCCAGTAGTTCCTGGCAGAAGGACACCCCTTCCGCCTGCTTTATGCTTAAGTTATGCCAAATGATGATCACAATTTGAAAGAATCATATGCTGAAAGGCCTGTACTCTTACAACCTAGACTAGTTTAAGCTTGTTTGTCTGTATCTGCAGCACAGTGACGCACAGAAATCCTTCGAAATGTACACAGGAGCCCTTCTCTGGTTTGAATGAACAGACACACCTCTATTTAGAAACTGGCATGTAGGGTTATATTCCCAACAACCCAGAGCCAACACTTAACAGTCAGATAGCTGTGTGCTGCTGATGCAACAGTTCAGAAAACTCAACTAAAGACCTTAATAAACACATCAGCAGCAGCAGTATAGTGTTCAAGGGAAAGTTGAAACTCTGACATGACGGGCATATTTCTGACATTTATTTAAATGACTGGTAGTTACTGTGTCATCTGACTTGACCTGCGAAAATCCTAAAAAGGTGGAATTATCATCTGTTTGCATCATATCTTCAGAGTGCCTGGCCCTGCAGAACACTTTATCTATGAGAAGTAAAAAGGTGTGCCGCATGTGGTCCCAGTCAGACGGGGATCTAAGAGGCTTGGGAACGCCACATCGGGAACACGGTCTTAGGACAATGGGGACCGTCGGACGCAGTCATGTGATATAATGTAGTTTGATGGGAAAAGCCACTTTGCCAGTGTGGGGCAGCATGGGAGGGTGGGGACACAACAATACATGTGCATTCTTAGTAGGTACGCATCAGCAGGCACAGCGGGAGAACAAAAACTTCAAATCAACACTCACCTCACAAGTATACAATGTACAACGTTGTGAAACATTTAGCATGGAGACTCCTCGTTTCCAAAGCGATGGAAACCGATACATAATAATACTGTGGTATATTACTATGGTACTTGTACATAAACAATGAGCCTGCTGTATTTTGTGATGTCCGTTACAAATCTAATTGTTCCGACTGTGCCATAAAATAATGGGATTTGACATTGAGCAAGCGGCTTGACGAAAGTGGACTTGATGGCATTTGGTGTGTCTCTATATGCGAGCCTGAGCAAAACATGCCCTCATTAGCTTTAGTACACAATGTTCTTTAGGAGACCTGTACGTAAGCTATGGACACAGGGAGTGTTTCTGTACATTGCCCTGACGCGAACACAACTCCGGGGAGTCAGGGACACACATGCAAACTATCACACACTTTCTGCACACAAGACTTAACCATTAACAAAAGTAAAAGGGGAGTGATAGACCACCACACGCAGACTGAGCATGAGAGCTCTTCAATATAGCTGCCGAAGAGAGGGGGAGGGGAAGAGAAGAGAGCAGAGCATTTACAGGACGGGAAAAAAGAGAGTGCCTCTTTCTATAAGGGCAGGAAAAAGCGAAGAAACAGCTTATTTAAGTTTAATAAAATGATGATACAAATATTATATAATCATACACAACTACGGAATAAACACACTATCCAGCCAAAAAATGTGATGGAAAATGATGATCATACAATTAAAAAAACCTGGTAAAACCTGCATTTTTACCACTAAATTCTATGAACAACAACACAAAGCCCTTAAACAGTCAAATCAATCAACTATCGTTGCCATACCTCCTTCCCACATAGGCAAACACTACGTTAGTGTTCTGACGCAAGTCTCCACCTTAAAGACCCAACAATCTCTTCCCTCAGGCCACTGGCACTGCATACAGCCCTCACTCCAGGCCTACCTATTCCCAGAAAATATAATCTGAGCATTGAGCAACAGGATCCTGCTTCAAAAAAAGACAAGAACATTCTATAAGAATTGTACTAGTAAAGGTTTTGTTTTTAAATTACACTCTTTGGACATTAGTGTATCAATATTGCTTGTTGACAAAACACCAAGTTCAAGTTTACTAGCATTACATTATTTGCATGGTTGATATGATTCACTGAAGTCTTATGCGTAGAGTAAGTGAGAGACAAGATGGACACGCACACAACTAAAACCGAGGAAGCTTTTTAGATCTGGATTTTAAATCATAATATCAAAAATAGAGATAGAGCATGTGTCTCTCTGCTTCATACTTTTCTTGAGTCAGAGCTGACCTTATCCCAAAAGGCAAAAACTATAAATCAGTTATATGTGGGTCAGCCATTTGTTGTACAAACTAAGAGTAACACAGGGCATACACTCATAAAGCAGAGCTTTACTCGTTGTTCTCTCTCTCTGTAACTAGTAACAGCCTACTGTATAAACTGCAGTCTGACTGGATTAAGATTAGCACACATTCATAATTGTTATCAGGGGGTAAATTTGAATGCCATCTGGATGTTATGATCACCTCATCTCACCCAACACACCAACTCTGCCTGAGGTGTTGACTTCCTCACATTACTTCTATTACTAAAAAGGTGGCAGTGTGGACTGCATGAATGTGCAGAGAGCCATGCAGCAGTGGGGGGTAGAGAGGGGTTGAGGGGGCAGGCTAGTGAGCTCAGTGTGCTCAGCAGTCTCCATGGCCAGTGGGCTGGAACAACAGTGTGCTGTGGAGTGCCAGCCCAGCCTGCAGATCTAAAAACTCTGCTACTACAACAGAAAGATGGACTCTCAGCAACTCTGGGGTCTGCGGTCTCCGGGCAAACAGTCGACGGAACATTTTATCGCCCACTAACTCTGGCAGCTGATTAGATCCAGTCTCAATCAAAGTGATATAAGTTGTCTTATCTGGAAGACTGCTATATAAGCCATTTACACATTAAATGAGATACCACCCAGTCACAAACACAGTAAAAGATTAAGGCATGCTATTATTGTTTTATGGTTTGTTATTATAATTGTTAAATGATAATTTTATAACAATATTATCAAAAACCAAAAGTGATGTTTTAAAATGACTCACTTTGTCTGCCAACCAAAAAAAACTAAGAAAGTGACTTTATCATAAATAAATTAAATATATAAATGTTTATCCTATTTTATTTCTGTCTTCTCTGCGCATTATGTTATCCTTGTAATTGTGTTTATTGTGTATCCTCGTCGTCACTGTAAATGAGGGAAACCTCAGTGTCTTTCGAGTGAAAATAAAGGTTACTGATTGATTGATTGAAATCAATCTAATCCCAAAGAAAGGCTGATGTATCAGCTGTCTGTATATCAGGTTATTGATTGAATTTTTGGAGAAATTGTCTGTTTTTCAAATGGTAAATGGACTTGACTTATATAGCGCTTTCTAGCCGATTTCGATTCTCAGCCCCAAAGCGCTTTACATATCTTACCACATTCACCCATTCATACACACACTCATACACCGATGGTAGAAGCTGCCATGCAAGGCGCTCTCTGAACCATCGGGAGCAATTTGGGGTTCAGTGTCTTGCTCAGGGACACTTCGACATGTGGCGGGGAGACGGGGGATCGAACCTCCGACCCTGCACTCCAGAGGCGATCTCCCTACCTACTTCGCCACTGCCGTGTTCAAACTGAATTCTAGGAGATGCGGACACAAACAAGAGACACGTTGTCTGACTAACCTTAGAGGAAAGACAACATTAACGGTCTTACTGGGGAGCTGATGATGTCCCTCTACAGTGCACAATGTGAGATTAGATCATGTACAACAACCCGACAATGACTTTACAAGAAGCCAGAATGTGACAAACTGCTGTTAGAACAGCTGAAATGGGGCCAACACAAGATACCTGAGGTTTTCAACTTCATATTTTGAGATACCCCATCACCTTTCCACTGCACTGCACTCACAAGGATCGTTACAGTGACAAGGCAGCGGGATGGAAAGAAAACTAGCGAGGTGAAGAGCTTAAGGAAAGGGCTAATGTAAACGACCTTATTGTAGGCTTTGTTACCTTCCATGTTACCCTCAAGTTCACACAGTGGAACAGCCAGAAACACACACAGCCTCCACTGTTTGTACAAGTGCCGGAAGGAAATCCATGCAGGACTATCAGTGACTAAAAAGGTCCTTGGCCACTGATGCATGTGGACAACACAAGGAGGATCTACTTGCGCAACAACTGGTCCCCCAAAAAAGGGAACTTGTATAATGTAGGCTGAATGCATAGTTATTTTAACGACAGGGTCCCCTATACGCTTGCTTCCTCCTTTACATGAGGGGGTATGTAAAGGAGGAGGGACACTCGGTCAAGAAGTAATGGCCAACAATTTCACAAAACTTCAAAAAGTGTGTGTGTGTGCATTTCACTATTTATAAAAAAATAATGTAGGCTACCTGATGCTATATTTCTTAAAAAGTCAACTCAATCAGTCACTGTGAGCTCAGCTTTCTTCTTGTTTTTTTCTTAGCTTCACACACAAGGTTGTTTGAGAACTGAATCTGTAGTTGGGCAACACTTGGTAATGAGTGATAGCCCATATAGACCAGCTCAACCTATAGATAGGAAACCGGTTGGACAAGCAAGACCCTGTGGTGGTGTTCTCTTACTAGGATGATGTCAAAACAAACAGCACAACCTTTACGACGCCTCTCGAGGTAAAATAAGCGCAGTCGGAAAAAAACACTAGTCACCCTTAAGCCATTTAACATCACCTTCTTCTTCTTCTATCCCATAACCCCGGAGGGTCGTTGGGGCACCACAGACGATCTGTTGACCAGCTCTCTCAACATCACCAAGGTCATTTAATTCCATTGGAAGACTAATAAACAGCACACACACACTATATTATACAATAATGGAGTTTGGTGACTTCATTTCAACTGCACTTGCTTGCAGACTTGTAATGCTTTTGCTGGACCTGGTCCTGTTTTTGTTTTATTATAAAATCCCCCACTTAATCAATTGGCTGCAGAGTTATCTCATGAGCGCTAACCACGTTCCATTACACCAATAATCACCTTCGAATAGCATTGACACTAATTAGCCTCTTGAGAATGAGAGGATGACAGGACAGGTGGCCATTGGAGTGAAGCTACGTTAAATTGAATATAAATTAGCGGGAAGATGCTAGCTGTTTGAGAGAATGTTTAACAACAAGTTCAGTTTGCATCCTGCAATGAAGGTTAAGTTGACTGGAGGTCTGACACACTATCAGCCCACGGCAAGGCACTGAAGTTAAACTCTAAATTAGGGAGAAAATAGGTGTGTGGAAAGCTATTATTACCGACATCATCAAGACTGGAAATATGCAGCCTCACACAAACGTCAAAGTACCCATGCATGCACACTTTCCACAGCGATGCTGATGTCAACATAGCCCGAGTAGTACACTACACAGTGTGGTCCCTGTTGCAGAGGCATCGTTGGCCATGGTGACACACAGATTACATTCTGATGTGCCCTTCTGAGCACTACAGCATAGAAAGCAGGGCCACAGTAATACAAACAGGACAAGACTTCACATAATAAATAACAATGTTAATCTGAAGCTGAACCTGAAATATCAACATAAACCCACCGCGAGAAGCACAGTGTTATTACAGAACAGCAGGTGAATCACAGTGAGTGTCTTTAAATACAGGGCCCCTTTCAGCCTGAAATGACTGCTGCCTTGGAAACCCGTTAGATTACTGCTGGGACTGCATTCTCCGCTTCCCTGTTCCCTTTTGGACATGCGAGAGTTGGCACGGGGGAGCGAGAAGCCGCCAGGGGCACGCTAAAAAGGGTTTGCATTGCTGATGATGTTGATGGTGTGTGTGGTTGAATGGTCATTAGTCAGTCTGTGGGAAAGTGGAAAGGTGCGCCGAGGTTTGAGGCAAGCAAACACCTTACATGCAAGGCTGTAATCGAACCTTGTTGTTACCAGGGAAAGCTGTCTCATTCACAATTTAAAATATAAAATCAATAATCCCCTAGACTTTTCCAGGAATTGAAATGACTGACTAGGCATGTGTCCTTGTGTTCTATAAAGACGAAAAGGTTTGGTCAATCTTATCTGTGAAAAACCTGAACTCTTTAGAAATAATCTAATCAATGAGAATGTAAGCATTCTTTGAAAACAAGGTTCAAGGGTTACAGACAGAGATGCTAAGATGTGGATGTGTCACAGTCTGAGTTAGTAACTCAAGACACACTGATTGTATACTTAAGTCTGAATATGAATAACCTTTTTTACACCAGTTCCTTTGCATGAATACATGAGGTTGTACGCCAGATTGTGTGTACCGGAAAAAAAGGTTTTACTTATTGATGAGGGCATTGCATGAGGCGTGTACATATTGTGCTCAGTAAAACATGAGCATTGAAATCTGTTTGCGATATAAGGGAACAGGGAGGATAAGGGAAAAAAAACCCTGCCAGTTTAAGACAATAATGACTGGCTCTGTACTGGTAACACACAGGTATCAGGTATCATCATTTCGTAGCGGTAGCTACCTACACATGTAGGTGCAGTGTGTAATATGACATCATCAAGAAAGTTCTAGAAAGTTCTAGAATGCAACACTCCCTGGGTAACCCCACCCCTTTAGAATAATAACAGAAGCTACAGTGGTCTTCAAGGACAAGAACAATTCTACATTTTAAACAATGCACCTGATGACATTCCAACTATGACACTTTCAAGATGGCGGCACTAGGTCTTGGTCCAAAATATGCAGAAATATGGACATATATGAGACCTTTTCTAAGGGGAAAAAAAAATATTCAAAACATTTTTTTCAGCTATTATGCACTAAATTAAATGTACTTATGGATATTATAATTACTTTCTACAAAATCTGCTAGGAAATAAAACCCAAAATTCTACACACTGCAGGTTTAAGTAAGAGTATTGGGTCATCTGAAAGAGGATGGATGTGTTAAATGTGCCTTCCTACGACTAATAATGCACCAAAAGGGCCTACGATTTAATTTTCTACCATATTATTATTATGAGTAAGATTGTTTGGTCTATTGACAATTTTCAAGGGAGCGAAAACAATGGCGAGAGAAACAGCAGTGAATGGTTTGCTACTACTCCTTGGTTTGGATGAAGGTGGCAGGTTATATGTGGCTCTTACCTGTTCGGTGCCTCGCAGATTGAACAAATTCATGAGTTGTGCTAATCCGCCAGATGTCATTAGTAACCACTCTGTGTGCATGTACTTACACAACACACACCATGCTTTAGTGTTGTATCTTCACACTGACTGCAAGCTGTAGATCTGCACTGGTTCTTATGGATCTACCCACCTATCGGTCAACCTGTAAAGTTTGACCACGACTGATTGTTCTTAGAAATGTATTGATAGGGCTTACAGTTCCAACCATTTTCACAAATGCAAAGAGATGACTGTTTATTGTGAATGTTGTCCACTCCAGACTTAACAATGGTGAGACATCAGTTTGAACTCTACCAGCTGCTGTGTGGATTTGGCAAGATTTATGGCATTAATGATGTTTATCTTAATTAAATGAACACATTCATTAAGCACAAAATAGTTTGTTTTCTATGTGTCGGTTTTTTTCTTCACTTGCTTCGAATGTGCTTGTTATTAATGTACTGGTTTTGTTGTTTTAGTAAAGTGTATTTGAGTACTTTGAAAAGCGCTATACAAATAAATTGCATTAATATTATTATTAGTATTATTATAGTAAATCCCAATGTTACCTGAACACTTAGTTGTCATTTTCAGTGTTCCTTGTTACCAGGCACCAGGTAAGTAACGTTTACTGTAACAGTTCACTGGTAGGAAGTAAGCTAGCAACAGCTGGAAGGCTAACCTATTTAAAACCATTTCAACAAGGCTACTAACTTTATAAGCGCGTTATGTCAGGTAGCGGTGAACCCCGTAGAGAGGCAGGCTTTCCCTCTTGGTCACACAGGTAAAGTGGACATGCCAGGCAGCACACACGCTAACACTAGCTGCTCATGTTAGCTGTAGCAGGGAGGCGTATTCACCGATGGCTGGCGGAGATAATGCGGCAAAGAAACGAAGCTACGACACGTGAACGACATAGTGTGTTCCCCTAACCTTGTTACAGCTGTGGGTACGGCTGTCATCATTTAGTGCGTGTGACACATTGTGAATGGAGAAGAAGCTTACCAGAACAGGAGAGCTGCGATGAGGCTCACCAACACAACGCGCAGCCTCTTCATTATCTTCCAGCGGGGACCAACATCCTCGCTCTGTGGGGGCTTTTTCTAATCTCTCCCGGCCACACGAACCCCAGAAGACACGCTCGGTGTTGGCCCGGGGCCTGCTTTCATTACTAAAATAAAAAATAAAAACTCACGGTTGTGTTTTGCGCCTGAAACCTAGGCTAGGCTAGTTTTCATTGTGCGGACCAGCTGTCCGCCGCTTCTCAGCCTAGGTCGGAGCTTCTGTTCTGCTTCTAACTGACGGGTAGCTGCCTCTCCGTACGTCCAACCCCCTGCTCAGTGTCCAACCAATCAGATCCCAGCTATGGAATTGTCGACCAATCAGAGAGCACGTAGTAACACGGTCACCGAGAATGCGTTGGACCAGGACGCGTCACATATTTCCTGGTAAGCAAATAAATCAAACGATGAGCACCAATATTTTATATTGTTGCACAATCGCCTGATGACAAACTTTTTGATGTAGGTTACTTATGTCGAAACTAAAGTTTGATCATGTCCAGAACAGAATGACGATACCACCTAACCTAATGAGGTGTGTGCTGGAAGCTTGAAGGAACACAGTGTACTTTTCTGTCTGTCAAAAAAAACACCTTCGTACAGTGCAAACCAGGTGAAAACTAATATTCAAAAAGAGCCTGAACATATATTTCAGAGACAATCCTTGTCAATGGCTGTCATTCGCTTTCAAAACAAACTTCGAGCATAATGCAGCTGAATTGAATTGGTCTGTTTGACTAATTGTATGACTATTATTTTTTTAATCTAATTTCATTTAATGGGCAAACATATTTTGCAATAATTGCAACGACTATTAAAATACCAGGATCATTAAACTGCCAAGATTTGTAGAGTATATAATAAAAATAAAACAATATACATGTGTTTATTTAATACCAATTATTTCTTCCTTCTATGAAATATTTAAAGATGAAGTTTGTATTGTTGACTTTATTTCGGTTATTAAAAAGAACAACTTTATTTTTGAATACACTCTATTTACCATACGCCACATGGCGCAAAGAACCACATATCCCAGGGTGCTTTTCGAGAAGAGCGTTATATATGTGCCTGTATATATTTTAGTGTATCAAAGTATAACCAATGTGTAAAGCGATATAAACAATAGCTAAATTACAGGTGGTTAAAATAGAAGTATTAACTTGTGTGACAATGTTTGAAGTGATAAAAAAGTGTGTGTATTTTTAAACCGGCGGGGTCCTCGACTATGAACAGTCAGTGAAGTAAGAATATTTGGACAGAAGTGAAGTTTGGGCAAACACGGCTCGCGCTCCCTCACCTGTACAACTGGTCGTGTAGCATCGTTTTCTTGGCTGCTTGAACTTTTTTGGGACACCCAGGTTTCACTATGGAGTCAGTCCGGAGATTTCTGTGTGTCCTTCCCGTGCTTGTTGCTCTGGTCTCGGACAGGTTTGTGGCGCTGGCCGCCTTCTCCCAGTCCATGGACAGCGACTTCACATTCACTCTACCCGCTGGACACAAGGAGTGTTTCTACCAGACCATGAGGAAAGACGCCTCTCTGGAGATTGAGTATCAGGTCAGAAACCCCTCACTGAATCGGTACATGGCTAGCTGAGTTGTAGTTGTCAATGTGTGTAGGCTGTCACACCATGCTGTCCACTTGTAACCAGATTCAAAAAGTCAGATGTTAATCCCTGGTGGAAACAGGGTCTTAGAGTCAACATTGACATTACATTACACTTGTCAAACCTGTTGTTTTTTAAATTGTAGTTAAGGGTGGAGGGAGGCTATGTCAGACGATCGGACCTGTGTCTGTTTGTAGTAGTGATTACGGGAGCTTCTCATGTTTATAGTTTGTGTGTTTTGAATGTTGCTTGAGCGTAGAGCAGAACAGCGTACCTTCAATTATCCCTGAGGGGAAACTTGTCCTGGGAAGAGTCGAGTGTTACACATAAAAAAATAAACATCAAAAAGAATCGTACAGGAACATGAGAAGCTTTTGATACAATCCTGGCCAGATGCGATTGTGACTTGTCGTTTCTTTACATACAAGTAAAACCATTTTAAACATAAAAGGGACATATGCCATTTGTATGTTGACTTAAACATTGTATTGCTGCTTTCTTCCACAAAAAAGAGACTATCGATGGCACACACCTGGTTAAATAAAGATGCAGGCCTATTAAGCACAATAATTACGATAATAGAACATTATGTGTAAACCACACTGCTATATTGTCATGTTTTTACTCAATACTATGCTCATGTATTGTCTAAGAGAGCCAGCAGAAGGTTATTTGGCTCACACCCTTGTCGTCATATTGTGGGGAACCTGTTATGCAGGTAAGTGAGAGGCTTAGCACTGAAGTCAGAAATCAGTTGCCTTGTGGGAGAGACATCCCAGGCATTGCATGCGTGTGTTGTAGTGTCTACCGTGGAGGACAAGGTCTCCAGGCGTTCTGCCTTGAGGAGGGTGAGGCCCCTGAGTAGTAAACTACCATTCCTAACTACGAATGTTTGTAACAAGGAGAGGTGTATTGCTGCTAAACTCTACGGAGAAATGATCGATCCACACACACTTGCAGTATAGTTTTAACGTGATAATCTTCTTTTTGTAATCCCCCTCCCCCCCGCCCCCCCTCCTTTACTCATCATGTCCACAGGTTTTAGATGGCGCGGGTCTGGATGTGGATTTCTTAATCTCCTCTCCTTCCGGCCAAGTGCTGTTCAGTGACTATCGCAAGTCAGACGGAGTGCACACGTAAGTTACACTGAATAATGTGACCCTGTCCTGGAGACATATTTACATTACAGACTGAAAACACATTTTCAAGCTCTCCTCTCACCGCCTGTGCTTTCCCTATCTAGTGTTGAAACTGAGGACGGAGACTACATGTTCTGCTTCGACAACACGTTCAGCTCTGTCTCGGAGAAGCTCATCTTCTTTGAGCTGATCCTGGACAACATGGATGTTGACGAGGACCCGGACGAGTGGAAGGAGTATGTCCACGGAACGGACATGCTGGACATGAAGCTGGAAGACATTATGGTGAGAGGGTCAACCCAGTCTGACATGTTGCTTAGCAGAAAGGATTCACTTTGACGTGCAGTGCCTTCCAGAGTTTTCTGTTTAACAGTTCAAACTGAGTATTCGAAGTGTGTTTGTTTTACTGTGTATTTGTTTATTGGGTGTGTTAGACTTTATCCCTCTCTCATTTGTCATTGAGACTTTGTCATGGTGCCACTTGTACGCTCACATAGGGGATACAAAGTGACCCAGCAAGGTGCCAACAAAAGTGTGTGTGTGTGTGTGTGTGTGTGTGTGTGTGTGTGTGTGTGTGTGTGTGTGTGTGTGTGTGTGTGTGTGTGTGTGTGTGTGTGTGTGTGTGTGTGTGTGTGTGTGTGTGTGTGTGTGTGTGTGTGTGTGTGTGTGTGTGTGTGTGTGTGTGTGTGTGTGTGTGTGTGTGTGTGTGTGTGTGTGTGTGTGTGTGTGTGTGTGTGTGTGTGTGTGTGTGTGTGTGTGGACTGCACAGCAAGGTAAAGCTGTTCACCTCCATGTTGGAGGTGTGGTGGTCACACTAAAAGCCTATTATTTCGACTTGCAAAAACTATGAAAATAAGATGGTCGGCTTTTTTAGTTTATTTAACCTCTTTTTATTGAGAAACGGCACCGCTCACTGGCTAACAAACGCATTGTATTGCCTACAAGTTCGTCACAATAAAAGCATCCAACCAGTTTGCCACAAACAGCAGGACATGTGTTCAATTTATATCTTTATTGCTATGATACAGCTGAAAGCGATCAGTAAACCGTCAAATACAGATGTGTGAAATTTGAATGAGAAATGTGTCAGAGAAAACAGAGAGTGAAACCAAAATGCCAAGCCACATAGATTCATATAGAAGCTGCTGAGAAATGGCGGTCGACCCCTGCACATGAAAGGGGAAAAAAACTAATATAGGCAAAAGTCACAAGGACAGTGTTACAAGAATAGACTTTGTCTTGAACTGTCACCTATTGGTTAAAGGCAGCCAATTGTGTGGCGCTTGCACCACCGTAGCCTGAACTGCCCCTCCAATCTGTGCCAGAAGTCGCTCTGAAAACACAGGAAATGATTCTTCCAGCTGTGCAGGAAGTAGGTTTTCTCATGGAGGAAGGAGCATTTGAATGTGCTGCTTTGTTTAGAACCTATTAAGCTTTGTCAGGTACAATGGAGGTACATTTATACTTGTGTGTGTGTGTGTGTCTGCTCCTCTTCAGGAAGGCATCAACAACGTGAAGGCCCGGCTCGGCAAGAGCGTGCATATCCAGACTGTGCTGCGGGCGTTCGAGGCTCGCGACAGGAACATCCAGGAGAGTAACTTTAACCGGGTCAACATGTGGTCCGTCATCAATCTGGTTGTTATGATGTTGGTGTCGGCGCTTCAGGTCTACCTAGTCCGCTCACTGTTTGAAGATAGCAGGAAAATCCGTACATAACACCACCCAACACCAAGGGACAGAGAGAGAGAAACAGAGAAAGACTAACACCTACTCACAGACACCTTTGGGTGTCCAGCAGAACTCCTGCCCTGAGACGTTTAATATGTGTCATCTACACACACACACACACACACACACACACACATACATACATACATACATACAGTATCTCACAAAAGTGAGTACACCCCTCACATTTCTTCAAATATTTCATTATATCTTTTCATGGGACAACACTGAAGAAATGACACTTTGATACAATGTAAAGTAGTCAGTGTACAGCTTGTATAACTGTGTAAATTTACTGTCGCCTCAAAATAACTCGACAGACAGCCATTAATGTCTAAACTGATGGCAACAAAAGTGAGTGCACCCCTAAGTTTGTGTGGCCACCATTATTTTCCAGCAGTGTCTTAACCCTCTTGGGCATGGAGATCACCAGAGCTTCACATGTTGCCACTGGAATCCTCTTCCACCCATTCATGACCACATCACAGAGCTGGTGTATATTAGAGAACTTGTGCTCCTCCATCTTCCGTTTGAGGATGCCCCAAAGATGCTCAATAGGGTTTAGGTCTGGAGACATGCTTGGCCAGTCCATCACCTTTACCCTCAGCTTCTTTAGCAAGGCAGTGGTCGTCTTGGAGGTGTGTTTGGGGTCGTTATCATGTTGCAATACTGCCCTGCAGCCCATTTTACGAAGGTTGAGTGCACTTACTCAGCGTCATATCCAGAGGTTGGCTTTGGAAAATAGACCTATGAGTGCTGCCAGCTGTGGGGCATCCTCAAATGGAAGATGGAGGAGCGCAAGTTCTCTAATATCCACAAGCTCTGTGATGTGGTCATGAATGGGTGGAAGAGGATTCCGGTGGCAACCTGTGAAGCTCTGGTGAACTCCATGCCCAAAAGGGTTAAGGCAGTGCTGGAAACACACAAAATATTGACACTTTGGGCCCAATTTGGGCATTTTCACTTAGGGGTGTACTCACTTTTGTTGCCATCAGTTTATACATTAATAGCTGTGTCGAGTTATTTTGAGGCAACAGTAAATTTACACTGTTATACAAGCTGTGCACTGACTACTTTACATTGTATCAAAGTGTAATTTCTTCAGTGATGCCCCATAAAAAGATATAATGAAATATTTGAAGAAATGTGAGGGGTGTACTCACTTTTGTGATATACTGTACATACATACATACAGTGGCTTGCAAAAGTATTCATAGCCCTTGAAATTTTCCACATTTTGTCACGTTACAACCACATACATACATTTATTTTATTGGGATTTTATGTGACACACCAACACAAAGTGGCGCATCATTGTGAAGTGGAATGAAAATGAAATGTTTTACATTTTTTTTATAAATAAAAAACTGAAAAGTGTGGCGTGCAAAAGTATTCATCCCCCCTGAGTCAATGCTTTGTAGAACCACCTATCGCTGCCATTACAGCTGCAAATCTATTGGAGTATTTCTCTACCATCTTTGCACATCTACAGACAGCTATATTTTGTCCATTCTTCTTTGCAATTTCAACAGCAATTTTCAAGTCTTTCTCAATATTCTCAATTGTTTTTAGGTCTGGACTTTGACTGAGCCATTCTAACACATGCCTATGCTTTGATTTAACACATTCCATTGTAAATCTGGCTGTATGTTTAGGGTAGTTGTCCTTCTGGAAGGTGAATCTACACCCAGTCTCAAGTCTTTTGCAGACCCTAACCGAGGTTTTCTGCCCTGTATTTGGCTCCATCCATCTTCCCATCAACTCTAACCAGCTTCCCTGAACCTGCTGAAGAAAAGCATCCGCATGATGCTGCCACCACGTTTCATGATGGGGATGGTGTGTATAGGGTGATGTGCAGTGTTAGTTTTCCACCACACATTGCATTTTGCATTAAGAGCAACAACTTCAATTTTGGTCTCTTCTGACCAGAGCACCTTCCTCCAACCCTTGCCAAAAGCCATGCATAGTCAGATGAGACCAAACGTGAAGCTTTTGGCCTGAATGCAAAATGCAATGTGTGGCGGAAACTAACACTACAAACCACCCTATACACACCATCCTCACCGTGAAACATGGTGTCGGCAGCATCATGCTGTTGTCGTGCTTTTCTTCAGCAGGTACAGGGAAGCTGGTTAGAGTTGATGGGAAGATAGATAGAGCCAAATACAGGGCGGAAAACCTGTTAGAGTCTGCAAAAGACTTGAGACTGGGGCAGAGGTTCACCTTCCAGAGGGAAAACTACTCTAAACATACAACCAGATCTACTATGAAATGGTTTAAATCAAAGCATAGTCATGTGGTAGAATGGCCCAGTCAAAGTCCAGACCTAAAACAATTGAGAATATTGAGAAAGACTTGAAAATTGCGGTTGACAGACGCTCTCCATCCAATCTGATGCTAAATCTGAACCTTGAGCTATTTTGCAAAGAAGAATGGACAAAATATATCAGTCTGTAGATGTGCAAAGCTGGTAGAGAAATACTCCAATAGATTTGCAGCTGTAATGGCAGCGATAGGTGGTTCTACAAAGCATTGACTCAAGGGGCTGAATACTTTTGCACGCCACACTTTTCAGTTTTTTATTTATAAAAAAAAATGTAAAACCACGTTTCATTTTCATTCCACTTCACAATGATGCGCCATTTTGTGTTGATGTACCACATAAAATCCCAATAAAATAAATGTACGTATGTGGTTGTAATGTGACAATGTATGTATGAATACTTTTGCAAGCCACTGTACATACATACATTCATACAGAACAGACATTTTGACTTTCTTAATAGCATTGTCACCACTATTGTTGCTCTGGTCTTTTGGCCCTTGCAGTTTTGAGGATCAGCAGGAGTCAGCCCCTCCACTCTGCAAACCCAGTGTCTTTGTCTCTCTTTAAAATGTGTTCTTTAGTTTTATAGCCCTGTTTACCATTCACAGAAAGTGACATTACAAGATAATGTATGATGTGACTATTTTTCTAAAGGAGCCTGAAGTTACCAGGCCGGTTGCCAATTGCAAAAAAAAGTCCTATTTTTTTTGGACATGTTTTTATTCGAGCTAAACTAGATGAAGAAATGGTATGGTGTCTGAAGATTTCTTTTTTGCCAAATAGGAGATGGAAGTGCAGATCAGTCCGTCAGCATGTCTTCCCAAAGCCCTTCCTCTCCAAAACAAAAAATGCCTTATTGGTTTGTATTTAGCTGCCAGCCTGTGAGGCCTTGAATATATTTATTCCATTGTCACAGACATGTATGTTGTTACAGAAAATTCCGTTTACCCTTTAATGCCAATACTGAAATTGCAGGTGTTTTAAGTAGAGCCATGCTACTAATGCCTGGCATTGGCATTGTAGCTAAATGGCAGCTAGCTCCAGCTCACGGCTGCTGCCGGGTGTCCGCTTACAGGCAACCCACTGTGAAGATGTTGAGCCTGCCTGTCTCCGTGGTGACAGAAGTCTATTTCTAACTCCCTGACACCTGGAAGGTCATTACCACTGCTGCATGGTGCACTGCTCAGTCCAATATGCTCGGGCCGTTCACTGCCTTAGCTACGTCGGCATTCTTTTTAAATGCTCGTTGTGTGTGTGTTTTTTTGTTTGATTATTCATATTTTATTAGCCATCATTACAAACTAACACACTGATCACTGCACTGCCTCTGATGTCACAGAACAACTTTTTCTTTCCTTTTTTGGTCTTCATATTCTTAAAAGCATAATTTTACATTATTTTACAGTGTTTTCTGTAGGATTATCAGGGTCCACCAAAAATGGGTCCACACAACTTGTCTTGATATGTAAATGCTGGAGCAGTGTTCAAGAGATTTTGGCTGCTTGTATAGGTAGTAAGAGGCCACGTGGCTTGTGATCGTAGTTGTTGAAAGGCCTTCTTTTTATTGTCATGTAATGAGTTCCACTGATGAAACCTGGTGACTCACTACCTGGCTGGAAGCTCCGTGTTGCCATCCTCTGCGTTTGCCGTGCACTGTAAAATAAAGGTCAGACAGTGAGGACAGGCCTTATATCTAACTAGCTTTGTGTTGGAAGTGCTATTAAACCAAACTCTGAGCAGTGACAGTCTGATTCAATATGTATGTGTATGGGATGTCTATATGTTGGGAACAAGTGGTCCTCCTGCTACCTATCCTCCTGCTATCTCACTGTGGTCTCCAGTATTCACTTCACTGTCCGTTAAGATTAAGTTCAAGTCACAGATCAAACTGGTCTCTGCTTCCAAGTTCTACAAAAAGTAAAGACTTCACATGTTTTTAAAAGTATTTCTGAGGTTACTGAGTATTGAAAAAAAGAATCTTTACTACCCTGATGGCACAGAACAGGTGACGTCATAAGATATTTATTCGACTAATGTCCTGTAGTTGTAAATGTGTATAAATTAAACCATAAATAAACATGTCATGTTTCTAGTTCTTTTTTTTTTACAAACCTGAATAGTTTGACTGTGTGTGTGTGTGGGGTCATGGGAGTATCAACCAGTTAAATACCTTACAGGAGAGTTAATGATGCCTCCAGAACGCAGCTGCTCACATGAAATGGATGTGACTGGATCACTGTTCTGGTGTGGTCTTCTGGTGGTGCAGAGACCGGATCATAAGACACTCCTGTAGCGTAGAAGAACCGGTGCCCGCTGCTACGCATAGTGGACGCAGCCCAGGTGAACTGAAGAAAAGAATGGAAGCTGTTTTGGTTGTTTCATCGTTATTCCTCCTCACAGCCTTTTGATTACCCTTTGATAGGAGAAACTTACTGGCCTATCATTCGCTGTGCTTCAGCCCTTTTGGCAACATTGTCTTTTTTGAGATATGATCCTATCTGCACCTATCCAGTCAAAGACATGTAAGAGGCAAGTCAGCACAACATGACAGAGAGGCAGCTACTGTGTGTGGATTGGTGAAAGGAATGGAGGTTAGACATGCGGACTGTGTCATAGTCAGTGTGAATGCTTCTCATAAAGTGTGAATGCAGGATTTACCGTGGCGACATGCGGAGGCATCACAGACCCGGGAATGATGCTGTTTGACAGAATAGAAATGAGGTTATCCTTGACCATCAGTGACATTCTACATACAGTATACGTTACTTTAATGTACGGTCTGGTCTACATGTCACTCTCAATGTGTTACATCAACACACATATTTTGGACTATTATGTAGGCCTACACTGGTTAACATTATGCACACTCCTGCACAAACTACTTTGTACATATTTTATCATATTTATCTTACCTTTTACTATTTATTGATATTCTTGATATTTTCAGCACACATTTTTTGCTTTTTACTCATCTTTTTAGTTTATTGTATACATCAAGTACACACTATGGCAATTACCCTGTATGTGAAAATGTACAAGGCAATGAAACAGGATTTTGATTGTCTTTCTAAAGACACATTATGAGAGTAATTGTGGTAAGCCGGATCACCTTGCAGGCACTCCGGCTTGTGGCATTCTGAGATTGTCCGAAGAGAAGGGACCGCGGATGTTGAGCACAGACACCTGTCAAAGGAAAAGAAAAATCATGAGGATGAGTTTGACACAGTCATGTCCGGTGGTAATGAGCTCTGTAAAGGAACCAACACCAGGGGGCGCTGTGAACACGTGAGGGCTTCACTTCCGGGATAACGACGTGATGACATTTTAGCATCAGCGCGGAACAAAACTGTCAGATCCAGGTAGGTGGAAACCCCATGTGGAAAACCTGTGTGCTGTGGGGAGGTTGTTTAACATATCGTTCAAATGTTAATGTTAACAGACTCATGTATGTATTGCTCTTCATGGCCACCTGAGAGAGCCATAGTACCGGGTAGTTTCATGCTAACTGCTCCAGTCAACAACAGTAGACACCGTGTCCAGATTAACGTCAACGTTACAGGTCGGTTCCGCTTTAAGTTTCTGTCAGGTCTCAGTCGTCACGGTTACAACTGCTCATGGATCACTACTGTACTGTTAGACATACATAGTGGACAGGTAGCTTAGCGCATTAGCACACACACAATCCATTTGATGTCCATGTTGTTTCTATGCTGAAAGATGTGGTGAACAACACCCATACAGGAAGACGCAACATGGTTACAAACACAGAGACACACTGGGAGAGCTTCTTTACATTATATATCGAGTAATATAGATATACAAGTAGTTAACGGTTGGTTCTCATTCTCGGATGAAATTATATTTAATGTTGAATTGTACAAACTACACATCTGTGTGTGAGTGTGAGTGTGACTGTGTCTGTGTCTGTGTGTGTTATCAGTGTGATGGGGCCAGACGGTGCCCCCAGTCCAGCCGTGCCCTGGCGGAAGGTGCTGTGGGAGTGCCAGCCGTTCCCTGACAACTACGTGGACCAGCGCTTCCTAGAGGAGCTACGGAGGAATGAGGGCATCCGACAGTACCGCTACTGGGCCGTGGTGAGAGAAGCGGGTTTTGTGGGCCAGCAGCTCTCCTGCGTGGCCATCTTTATCACCATCTGGTTCTACATGGAGCAGGTAAACGCTTTGGCCTCAGAGTCGAGCACATTATACATTGAGAGGCGTTATAGGTGGTGTCAGGTGATTCTGGAGAAATATCCCCTTAAAACCGCCACCTGTAGGTACTGTGTACAGTGCTCTGAAAAATAATCCAGTGTTAGTACACAGCCTAGGCTCTGTAAAAAGGCATATTGCTTGCTACTGTGGTCCCCCTTTGTTTACATACCCGTTGACAGAGCCTAGGCTGCGTATTAAAACCAGATTTTACTGTTTTCCAGATTGTACAGACAGGTAGTGGATCGTGAGGAAATATTCACTGATTTTGAGCAGAAGTGATTTTGACTACAAGCGTCCTTCAGAATCACTGACTCCACCTTTTTTAATGAACCTTGTGCTGTCCTTTGCAGGGCCTACTGTCCCCTGAGACGCTCTTGTGGACCAGCCTGGTCTGCTCCCTGCTGGGTTACGGACTGCACCGAGCCTGGACGTCTGAAGCCGAGCCGGGATGTGAGCCCAGGACCCGACTGGCAGACTTACAGAGCGCCGCCATTTTCCTCTCCTTCACTTTCGGCTTCTCGCCGGTGCTAAAGACGCTCACCGAGTCTGTGAGCACGGACACGGTGTACGCCATGTCTGCCGTGATGCTGCTGGCACACCTGGTGTCCTTCCCTTACGCCCAGCCCTCTCCGCCCGGCAGCTTCTCCCTAAACGCCGCCCTCTTTGCCTCTGTGTGTCTGGCCTCAAGGTTACCAGGCGCACTGCACACTTTCGCCATGCTCAGCTGCGCTCTGATGGTGTTCGCCCTGTGGCCCTGCCTCCTTCAGAGGCTGAGGGAGAACGCTCCAAACCACTTCACGGGGCTGTGTGTGGGAGTGTGCGTGGGAGGAGTGGGCGGTCTAGGGTCTCAGTCCCCGGGGGGAGCCGTGCTCTTAGCCCTGGCCTTAGGCAGTGTGACGTTGCTCTGCCCCATGCTGCTGGTCAGGTTGCAGAGGCACAAGGACAACATCCAGGGACCCTGGGACGAGGCTGAGATCCACGAGGACCTCAGTCTTTTCCTGCACTAACAAACACACTGCGGCACTGCTGCTGGACAAACTGATATAAAGGTGTCAGCGATTCTGGAGAACACGTGTCAAAATCAGTGAATATCTCCTCATGATCCGCAACCAGAATTGCTGACTCCACCTCACAGGAACTTACTGTTAGTGTTGTGTTGATGCCGAGCAGCCGGACTGTCATATCTTAAATCTTTTCTCATTGGTTCACGTCTGTGTGTGTGTTTGCTATGGACAGCCAATGACAACGTGTTCTGCTCTAAAGGAGAATATGAAGATGTTTTGAATGTTCCAGCTAACGTATCATTATGAGTGTTGACTAACGTAAAGTGCCAGAAGGACTGTCCTTTTTGCACTCCTACTGACCATATGTTTGATAGCAGTGATGTCTGTGGCAGAGAAGACCCTCCATATTGTCTAGTTAAGTTCAGTATGTTGCTGTGGATTTATAGTGTTTGCAGCATCAGCTCAAATTTTAAAAAAACTTCACTAGAGTACACACTCAGATTTGAATGGGGTTTCCAATACAAATAGGTAATAAAGCAGTGTCTGGCTGGTATGGTTACAACAACAGATCCAAACAAACCAATTCACAAACAGAGGCCTGTAGCTTTTGGTGGTAAACAACAGGTTGGTTATTGGGTGAATTTATGGTTAATGTTGTCGAATTGCACAAACTACAAATCTGACGCTACATTCACTAACCATCACACGGCACTGCTGCTGAACAAACTGATTCAACCTAACAGTAATTTACTGTCAGTGTTGTGTTGATGCAGAGCAGCCGTACTGACAAATGTTTAGTCTTTCCTCATTGGTCAACATGTGTGTGTGGACAGCCATGACAACTTGTTTTTCTCTCAGGGAGAATATGAAGATGTTTTGAATGTTCCAGCTGCTATCGTCTTATGAGCAGTGTTGAGTAGTGGTACTCACAAATAAATTACTGTAATAGGATTACTTTTGCCAGTAGTGAGAAGTGTAAGGGATAACAATTTTCATAACTAATAATATTAAATGTACTTATTGAAGTTAGGCTACACTACTGCTGTGGTATTTTTATAAAAATATAAAGGGAGATCAGATGGCCGAGGATGGAGAACAAGGGAGAACTGGCGACCTTTGATGGCTGGAAGTTTGTCTCGGTCACAGATGGAAAAAACATCAAGGGCCATTGTAAACTTTTTGTGAGTCGCAAAACCCTTTCAACCGTGAAAATACAGCATCAAATGTATCGAAGCATTTGTTACGACATCACAGCAATGTTAAACTCATAGGAAAAACACTAAGAAGTTCCTTTTAAGTTCATTAATGCTGCAATAAAGTGTTGTGACAGTAGTAATGGTAAACAGTAGTACTTTTGATATCAAGAAATAGCATTACTTTTTAAAATAAATAGTAACTTATTACACTTACTGATGCCCAACACGGCTCTTGAGTTTTCACTAACCTAAAGTGCCAGACAGACAGTATATCTTAACTGCACACTTTCTGACAATATGTTTGATATCAGTGATGTTTCAGTCCTCTGTGGGATACCCTCCATGTTGTCTGCTTGGGTTTAGTACTGCTGTGGATCATAGTGTTGTTTGACACCAGCTAAAATGAAACACTTCACTACAAGTTCAGATTTAAACGGGTTTTCCTATAATACAATATGTGTTATTATCCTCAGTATGAGTTACTTAATAAAATACGTTTTAACTGCACTACATTGGAGCTGTGTTGTCTATTTACTAGGCCCTACATGAGTAACTAGTTTCAGGGCAGCAGCAGGCGGAGGAGCTGAGCTACAGTTGCTATGGAGAGTGACAGTAATGACAGCGTTGACCTGACCTCTCTTTTCAAACTGTAGCGGGACAGCGGGCAGACCCAAAGTGACACAAACATCTGCTGTGACTGTGCCGCTGTTTTAACCCGTAAGCCCCACACACAGAGTATAATGGTGCCGTGTTCCGAGTCCAGAGAGACGGAGTATGGAATTGTTGGAAACGTGTTGTTAATTGAGTTGTTTTCGTTCAAAATAACGGTAAACCTCCCCCGCCGTTTCTCGACTTTAGATATTTACAGAGTAAAAACACCGGGCGTCCGTAAACGCAGGTGTTTACGGACCCACCACATAACCACATTTGTAATACATTCACCGGAATATAAAGGCGGTAACGGGAAGAGCACGAGCGCTGTCTGCCTATCAGCGGTGTTATATACATTGTCCACTAGGTGTCGTACCTGCACATCTCCCTTTCCTGGCTTGGCACAACAAATGACGGGGGGCTTTGCCTTTCGGGTTCGTGGCGGTGGCGCCATTTAGCAGCGGAGGAAGCCCGATTTTAACACAGTTCAGTCAGGGCAAGCCGTGAGCGGCCTCTCCGCTCCTTGGATAGCTTCAGATAGATCCTCTTATAATAGGCCGTACGTCCATGTCAGAGAACTGCACTGCGTCACACTGCGTTTCAAATGATGGCGCTTTCTTTTCACGTATCACATTCAGCAGCAGCCAGGGCCCTAAACACGTCTATGCATCCGTCCAGGCATTAGGCTATAACCTGACCTCTCAAAAATTGCAACATAAACTTATTTAGGCTATTGTCAAATGCCTACACACCCAACGGGCCCATATTGAAGTTGAATATTTTGTAGTGTATTTACAAAATAATATGCCTATTTTAATTATCTACAATAATGGGGATAGCTGCTACTACACCTGATAATTAAGCTTAAACATAATTAGCCAACCTGCTTAATTCTAGTACAGATTATTAAGTAATTCTTGATTTCTTACACACACTTAGTGTAAATAGATCCACTTGATTTTCATCCATCTTCATCTAATACAACAAAGTTCTGGCAAATGTGTACATGGTTTGGTTTCATTGCTTTTACTAATAATAATAATAATAATACATTTTATTTCGAGGCGCCTTTCAAAAGCTCTCAAGGTCGCCTTACATTCAAAGAATTCAATAACATATAGGCTACTAATACTCATATTCCAGGCTGTTTTTCAAAACAGTTTACACAGACTATTGAAAGACATGAAACTGGTTTGGGTAACTATATTAAACTATAGGAAACACATTTTTACAACTGATGGAAAATACTTGCATTTTCAAGAATCTGAATCATCTTTTAGAGACTATTTGCACACATGTTCAATCAGCTATCAGTCCTTCTCCACCAAGATCACACTTCTGTGCTCAAAGAGGCTCGTAAGAGATTCAGAGCACAAAAGCAATGCTATGTATGAATGTCCTAATTTGAAAACCTGCACACAAGGATAAAATGATTGCATGAAACATTCTGGTAAATTGTCTATTTAAACATTTCAACAGGACATTAAAAAAGTACAGGTGACTGCTGTGTGGTTTATGGTCTTAAGTAAATCATAATCTTTTGAGAAAAGAATACAACTGATGGCTGTATTTAATATTTATTTAGTCATCCATTGTGTAATGATTGAATGAAGGAATATATTGATTTGACAACATGCGTTGTTGTTAGAAAGAAATATTAGATTTTTTTGCATGTTAAATGTTTTGTGAATGTGAGCATTCTACAAACAAAATGTGTCATTTTGGCCAGAGATGTTCACTTTAGTCAATACTGAATGGACAAAAGCGCTCAAGCAACTGAGGAAAACTTTAAGAGTGGAACTGAGCTTTAATCATTCTGCTGGGGAACACCTACAGGTTCGATCACTCGCCCTTGAAACAACACCACTGCGGCTCACTACAAAGGGAGTCCAAAAAGTTAAGGGGAAAAGCCATGGAAAATCATCGGTAATAAAAGGATCATCATCACATTAATGGCAAGTCATAGAAAGCACAAGTCTTAAAATAATGAGAAACCAGGATAAAAGTTCAAAAATAAAACACCAGTTTATTCACAAACAGTAAAAATAGTGCATGTGTAATCTCTTTTAGTGGTACAACTCAAAATGTGTAATTTTATTTACAAAGTTCAGGCAGACAGTCGGGTACATTCCAGCCTTTACGGCCGATTATATTATGGAGAAAACAGATCGGCAGCGTCTCCCAGAGGACACATAGAGGGCTTCAGCTGGATTACACATCACACAGGTCATCAGGTGTGTCTGGGAGAATCACTGGGGTGGATGGGTAATGGAGTTCCAAGCAGAAGAGCAGAAAGAGGGTCTTTTATTTCACATGTGGGATAGCTGGAGGATGCCTCCTGGAGAGAAGACCAGATCAAAGATATTACTGCACGGCTCTGTATAATACAACAATATGAACAGAGGGCATGCTACCGTCTGATAATATTTGCTCATGTATCGTTTACAGAGCTTCTTTTGTGTGGTTTTGAATAGGACATACAAAATCTGACGAGTGTGCTCTATTTAAAGGTCAAATTATGATAAAAAAACTCTCTTTTTCTTCACCTTTCAGAAAACCTCTATTCAAAAACCCCAGTCAGATTTCTCTCCCCTTGATGTCATAATGGGAGAAGTCACGGAGACAGGGGCTTAAAGAGGCATGCTCTTAAACGGAGCATTTCAGACAGAGGCTGAAAAGAGGAGATTTAGAAATGGCACCATGAAGTTTCTAGTAGAAACCATAATTAAAATTTTGAACCAGAAAATGAGCATAATATTTGACCTTTAACTGCAGATGTATTTATTATTAATAACAAATCCATTGGAGAGAAAAAGTCGGATCAATTGTCATCGTTATAATGTTTAAGTGTAGCAATGCAGCAGCTAGTTCCACTCTGGGTTATTATGATACATGTAAGGACTTACTAAAGTGTTTTCAAACACAGGCATCTGTCTCCACATAAACTATTCAACAGAGAATGATATGGGTTTAGAGGAGAAACAAATTAAGGAGATTGCTCCAGCATAGGTAAAACAGTTGGTTACAGAACATGACGGACTGGAGAGATACACAGTTAAGCAAGGAGCTAATCCAAATCCTTCATGCTTAGATTTCCTTCTCACACATTTCCATATATTTATTTTTTATTTTTTTAACCGGCAAGATTTTTTTTAAATTGCAACGATTCCACAAACTTTGATCAATGCACTCCATGACCTATACTGTCAACAGATGTTAAAATGAAGAGAATACATACGGACTGACAGAAGTACCCCGGTACCCTATGTACGGTACATCTATAGGGGAGGGGGGAGATGGAGAGAAGAAAAGAGGCATGGGGTTGGATGGAAAGAGTCAGCGAAGGAAAGAGGGAGACTGTATGCGGGGGAAAGAACCTAAAGAACCGTTGGAGAGCACAGAGGAAATGAGGCAGAGAGAAAAGGGAGAGAGCGGCCAAAAGGAGGGGAGGAACCAGTGAAAGAGGAGAAGTGAAGAAATGTACGAGAGAAAAAAGAAATAGTGGGGGGAAAAGGGAAAATAATGGTTACTGCGTGAGGGGAAACTGGGGAAGGCCATAAAACAAATGCATGCTCGGAGAGAGAGAGAGAGGGAAGAGGGGGGGATGGAGGACAGAGGGAGAGATGAAAAGTTGATGGAGCGCACTCAGCCTGTTGTCTCTGGCTGTGGTAGAAAGCTGCACAGAGAGAAGTCCTGTCTGCCGAGGCTGATGGGAAAGAGAATATAAGAAACACATTTTTCCTAGCAGACCCCCACCCAGCTCAAATAACAAGTCGACCTCTGTAGTGTGAGGTTTGATTGTGTGTGTGTGCATATGTGCCAGTGCCTGTTTGAGTGGCTGCTCATCACAGCACACCAGGTCAGATTCCAGTCACCTTGGCACACTTGGCGGAGCACGGTGAGGTTGGCCAGGGAGTTTGTGAGGGCCATCGGTACTCGTTGGAGTAGCGGGTCCCCGAGGAGCGGATGGGGCATGTCCCCGAACCGACGGCCAGCCTCTGGGCCCTGACTTCTTAGGTGGGGTCAGGCTTAGTGGAGAAAGAAGAACAGCAAGTCAGGTGACAGGCATAATCACTGCAGGCAGTGAGTGGCAAAGCTGTGTTTAGCATCACCGAACTGTGGCTGTTGGTTGTGTTGCCACAATACCAGAATGTTTGTTTTGATACTGATACCAATTGGAATTTTGATCATTTTCGGTACTTAAAAAGATTAAAAGGAATATAGTGATACATTTGTCATACTAGCAGAATCCATTATTAGTTTGAGATACTAAAACCTAGAAAATGTTTTGAATTGACCGATTAGTTATAGCCTATCACTAAGACTAGTTTATGTCATATTATAGGTTGTTTGTTAACAAAATGAAAATACAGTAGGCCTATGTTTCCTTTATACAGTATATTGATAAATGAAGATTCATAAATTCTACCAATAATGTGATCATCAAACCCACATTAAATAAGCGCCAATGTGCATGAAATAATAAGTGACATTTTTTTTTGTCCTTAAATAACTTAAAATTCGGAAACATTTGTATCACTCCATGTATTCCGACAAAGTCAAGGCTGACAGCGTTTTGCTCCAATAGCAAGGGATTCGCCGAAAAACAAAAAAGGCGCTGTTTTTCTCCAAATGCAAGCGGTACTTTGTCAGTAGCGGTATACTGTACAACACTAGCTGTGGGTGTACGTGTGTGTGTGTGTGTGTGTGTGTACCTGGAGGGCTGTATCCAGGAGGAGTCTACAGGTGGAGGGAGGGGGGTGGTGCAGGTGGAGGTGGAGATCTCTCCTATGACTGCGAGCGCCTCCTTCAGGGCGGCGTGTTTGCACAGCACTTCCTCCCGGCGCTTCTGCTGCTGCGGTGACTCATCCATCAGCGCCGAGCGTTCTCCCAGAGCGTAGAGCTGTGCCAGCAGCTCCGAGCTAATGAACTCCTTCACCTGCGCCGGGATTACAAACAGCTGTGACAGAGCCAACCTTACGCTCATTGTGTGAGGGGCATAATTCACTCTGATTTCAGATTAGGATTCTAATTGTGGACGGGAAAAATCTTATATATATTTTTTTTTCTCTATGCCGAGCAGGTCTGCATTTAAATCCCCTCTAAACCCAAATTCACAAAATTCTTCTAACTATGTAATTTGGTGAGTTAGTTGTATGATAGTAAGCATCTGAAAAAGCGTTTGGCATATTTCTCAATCAAAATCAAGATAGGGTTATTTAAGTTTGATAAACTTAACAGAAATTCGGTTTACATGAGGCGAGCTATCCTCTGGTTCTTATGACACAGTGAGTATTTTGAACCAATCACGGCAGTTCTCTACGCCCACACAGCCCTTTCAAACAGTCTAGACAAAGTGACTTAGTTTTAACTAAGTTTTATAATACTTAGGACTTTATTTTCAATTAGATTCTTGTGAAGGTTTATGAAGACACCCAACTTTGATATCATGTATTGATTTAGACTTTTCTAGACCAGGTTTCCAGAGGCTGTTAAGGAAGAAGGAGAATAGTCTTGTCCGGATAGCTTACGTTGTTGATCATGAGGTGCATGATGGTCTTTGGCATTAAGTCTTTGATTGTCTTATAGATGATGCTCATGTAGGAGTCCACCAGGCTACGAATGGTTTCCACTTGACGCTCCAGCAGAGGGTCTGTGAAGTTCTCTGGTGACCCGTTTCCCTGCTCATCCACCTGGGAGGACAGAGAGAGATACAGACAGGGAGTCAACGCAAGTGTTCACATTGTCCTCCGTGTTTTCACCCAGTGATATACAGTTACAGAACAGTGTAAATGCAGCGACGGATAACCCAGATGTGTGAGGCACTCTCATGTGTATTGTCATATCTTTTTGTCCATTCTATGCTTGCGAGTCAAGGAATAAAGAGAGAACACGAGTGAGGGAGGGAGGGGAGGAGGGGTGGGCAGAAGAAAGAAAAGGGGGGAGTGGGTGAGCGTCGAGGAACTGCTGATTAGAAACAGACTACTACACACACTCTCACATGCACACACACACACACACACATACACACACATTTTGTAGTGACATCATGGGCCAAGAATGCCGTGCTGAGGAGCCAACGAAAGAGTGAGATGGAAGGGGTGGGGGAGCAGAGGCAGGGGTAGGGAGGAGGGGGAACATATAGAGTGGGGTGTTCAGAGGTTATGGCCAGAGTTTAGGGTTTAGCTGCGTGAGTGAGTGCAACACAAAGGTAAGGCGGGGTGCAGGCAGGTGCAGGCTGAGGTCGGTCGTTGGGGTTGGTTACTAACGGTGACTCTCTCGGGGTAGACTCCGGCTTGCAGCAGAGAGGCCTTCCAGCCGTCCAGCTCCTCCGAAGAGTTACAGGCCAACTCCAGGCTTTTGTAGTCCTTGTACACGTTCCTGTAAAATCCAGTACAACATTTGTCATTTGTTGACGTCTCCCAAAAAAAATAAAAAAAACACACTTCCTTTCCAGAGCACAGATGGACACACTCTTGAGCGTATCTACTTCACTTTGAATCCTTCACACTAGTACATACTCAGATATGACTAGTGTAGTCCTGATAATGAATGGTTTTACTGCTTTCTAAGTGAAGCTGATGTTTTACACCAGCTCTTCTCTTCCTGGGGAAACGTCTGCAAATTTTGTGGGAAGAAAGTATTTCATAGTAGTAGTAGTAGTAGTACAAAATTGTCTGACTCTGATACTGTCACTATTAGTGTGTCATGTTAAATAGGGGACTAAATCAGGCCTCATGGTAGATTTCATATCCTATTACTTCTTCACACAACAAATTGACCACAGAGTAATCTGTTTTAGAGTCAGTATTACTCAGTAGGCCTCCACACAGATTCCACTCACTTGATTTGATTAAATATGATCCTACATCATCAACTTGTAGACGATGGAACTCATTGTTAATACTGATCAGCCCAATAAAGTTTTAAACCCTCATTCATTTTTATATGTCTTCCATGCTCCATTTAGCTGTTTGTGCTATAGTAACGCTATATTAATGCTGTCAGTAAATCAAATAAACATGTTTCCTATATCCGGGACTTTGTGTGTGGTTTGATAATGGAGGCTGTGAGAGTCTTTATCTCTGTGAGGGGAGGAAGACTAAAATTATAAACAGCACATTTGTCACTGCCTGGTTTAATGTGCGACATGTAGATAGACAGTGGCCACCTGTAACAGTGGTGCATCCTGTGACACAGGGGGAACGTGAGTAAGTGTACAAATTAAAATAGAGAATCCCCGAACCTTTAGTTTTATTTATTTTTTACACTTATCTGATGAACTAATTCAATTAATTTTGGATTATGCCGTATTAGGATTATCATTTCTTAATTATTGTTACCCCCAAAATAAAAATAAAAATAAAAAGAAACATTTTCACATGAAAAACCGGAGTGTAAAGAGAGAACGGACAGAGACACATGCACACACGCACACACACACACACACACACACACACACACACACACAGCCCCCTTATCTCCATCATCTACTTTCTCAACATTCCCCTCCGTCTCTCTTCCCTCTTCTCAGCATCCCCTAACAACCTCTGTGCTCGCGGCTGTGGAATAAGGGCGGCAAACTGAGGAACAGGCAAAGGATCTGGAGCGGGCTGCGGCCCATCTGTTAAACATTTTTTTCCCTTAATCACTCAGTTGTTCCTTTCCCCCTTTTGTTGTTGCCTTCTCACATTCAGAACACAGCGCAATTACGCCTCAAATATGTGAAACCTTTTGCGTGTGTGTGAGAATGAGAGACAACAGCAATGGAAAAGAGAAAAGGTTTGGAGGGAGGGTGGGAGGGGGGGGGCACAGAGAGATGAAGACATTGGCTCTGAGTGTGTGAGCTTATGGCCGGGCCACAGGGTGAGGCTAATACGTCAGGGCGTGGTGGCTCACAGACGGGGAACCGGGCCAACGATGACAATACGCGAGTGCTATTACAGCCGGATCAGGACACACATTAAAAACTGCTCTCTCAATGATTTATCACTCAACAGCCACAGTTTCTCTAGCGCGCTCTCTATAGCGTCTCCTTTTTTTTTTTTTTTTGCTTGAGGAATTTCTGCACAGAGCCACCGCTGCTTCGGATTTTGAAGAGTTTCCTGAAGTTTTTGATTACTGTCAGACAAAACCCGCCGCAATGTCTGCCGCGCACATATACACATGCAAAATACAGAAAGAGAAACGGAGCGAGGGCGCAGGAAGGAGGGAGGGGGGAGGAGGGGGCGCCATAGGACAGACTTTGACACATTCCTGGCCGATGGCTCTGATATTCTCTCTCTCTCTCTCTCTCTCTCCTGCTTTTCTTTCTCCCCACAACCCTTCCAATTCTTCTTTCTCCCTCCTTTTTGTGGCGAGTCGAGCAATTCTTTCCAAACAAGAGCAGCCTCATCTCTGATCCAAGCTCTCTGGCTTTGATTAGCTGCTTAATGAGGCTGCCGTCGGTATGCTGTGGTCTAAACACACACGCACACACACACACACACACACACACACACACACACACACACACACACACACACACACATTGGCAAATGCACACACATAAATACACATACACACACACACAAATCCAGTGTGTGTGTGGTTGTGTGTGTGTGAGTGTGAGTGTGTGTGTGTGTGTGTGTGTGTGTGTGTGTGTGTGTGTGTGTGTGTGTGTGTGTGTGTGTGTGTGTGTGTGTGTGTGTGTGTGTGTGAGTGTGTGTGTGTATGTGTGTGTGTGTGTGTGTGTGTTTGAGTGAGTGAGTGCAGCATAGCACAGAATTATAAACAAAGCCCACATGCTCTGGTACAATCAGCCAGGCTTTGGGTGAGCTCCAGCATCTAAACACTCTCTCTCTCTCATTCTCTGTCTTTGTTTCTCCGTGTTCCTCAATCTGTTTTACACACACATAAACCCTGCAAACCCAAAGCAGCCCCACCCCACGGCGGCCTGGCATAAAACAACTACACACACCAACCACCCACTGGATATCCTTTCACTTCCGGTGGCAAAGTTGAACCGTGGAGGTCAGAGGAAGAACTAAACTGTCACATCTCATCCCTTCCCTCCTCCACATGTCCCGACGTTGTGTAACATCATTAAAACTTCAGCTGATGAAAATTGTTTGACTCACACATGCACACAGACACAGACACAGACACACACACACACACAAACACATACAAACCTTAGCTCTGTGTTGAAGAGAGCAAAGGCACATTTGCTGGACCTGAAGCCCTTCTCTACATCTCTGAGCTTTAGGTTGTCCAGGGGAAGCATGTACTTCTTGTCCTTCTCCTGGAAAAGACATAATACAGAGAGATAAAGATTTTGACAGAGGTATGCGGAGTAAAATATGACATCAGAGGGGCAGTGTTGGGGAGAAGTAAACTCCATGTAATGAAACACGCAGTTCAACCTTTGCATAGTGATTCAAGTAAGTTAATCACTTTTCTGCCATTTTCTTTTTGTGTAGTTAACTAATGAACCTGCATACAACATTTGGCAGGAAAGGAAGGGAATGAATTTGAATTTTACCGAGCATTTAGGAGCCATGTCTCACTTTTCTTTCATCCTGACTGTACTAATATTGGGTTTAAGTTTTTTTTTAAATGTTTTTTTATTTAATTTAAAAAAATTATTAAAAAATTTTTTTTTGTCCACGACCTTTGAAAAAGAAGTGGACACTTTTGAGTTAATGCAAAAAAACTACGTGGTTTATTTAGTTATAAATTCATAGCACATGTACACTGTCAATTTGATAATTATTTAGAGTAGTTTGAATTACTTTTTCAAAGTAGCTAACCAAACTAGATTTCTCCCTAGGGTAGCTTTGTTGTGGTTCAACTTCTTCCATTGTGAAGTTATTTGTTTGGAAAGTGATACTTTGAAAGTAGCTTCCAGCAAACTGCAGAGGGGTAACACGGGTGTCGATAGCAAATAACCAACAGGGACTGTAGACAGTTCAAGAGATGCCGTGAACTGTAGAAGGAACATGATGTGTCTGTCTGCATGTCAGACAGACTCACTTTAACTACCCGCTAACTAGCGAGAGAGACAGAGAGAGAGAGAGAGAGAGAGAGAGAGAGAGAGAGACGCTGGAAGGGGGAAAACGATGCCATAAGTCTGCAGTCTGTCATCACCTCTGGGACTTATGAATGACAGAGAACAGTTGGAGGAGTGGAGCGCGGCAGAGTGAGGAGAAGCAGACGGTATGGAGGCCGGGACGGAGAAGTGAAGCAGGGAGGGAGGAAGAGATGGAGTACCAAGAAAAGAAAAAGGAGGGAAAGAGAGGCCGGACTCACATGTGAAAGTCATTACTCAGACTCCAAGCTCTAACACAACATTTCTCCTAAAGTCAAGCGAGCCCTTCCCCCTCCTCCCTCTTTCTAACTTTCCAAGAGATGGAGGTTGTGCAAGGGGCTTCCAGAAAAGTTGGTAATAGGAACAGCTATGGATGAGGTAAAGAAAGGGAACGGTACGAATAAGTAAGGCTGCCCTCAAAGATGCTGGGTGACATGTGCGTTACATTTCGGTCTTCCCTCTCTCTCAGTGCTCCCCCTGAACCCTACGACTCTCTTCCTTCGTTCCTATTTAGCTTTTTTTTTTCTCTCTTCCAAAAAGGGGCCCACTTCCTGTAACCGAGGCTGAAAAAAAAAAGAAAAGAAAAATGACAGAACGGGATTGGCGCTCGTACGGCAACATCTGGGATCGCTTTAGACTGGTGGGGGGAGGCGACTGAGAGTATAGGGTGCTCTGATGGGGTAGAAATAGAAAGTAGAGATGAGGAAGAGGAGGGATTGAGGTGGATAGAGGGGATAGAGGGAGGTTGGATTCTGCCGGAGCGCAAGAGGAAAAAGGGGTTGAGGGAACACAGAGTGCAGCAAGGCCCGAAGTGGGGAGAAAACGCCACCGATTCCCCATGGGTCCCATCAACCCATATATGGCTGCTAAGTTCCTCCCTAACTCTCTCTCTCTCTCTCTCTCTCCTTCTCTCACTCCCAGAGTTTTTCCTCATGCCCTTCCCCGAGTGGACGGGCAGATCCCGAGCTGAATGAGTGAATGTGCCACGTCAAGGCTGGATACTACGCCCGGTGCGCGGCCCCCGCAAAACATCTGCGGGGTGGAAGGAGGGAGCGCGTCGGGAGCGGACTGTTCTCGATGCGTACGAACGAAAGAGACCCAATCGCATGGACACCAGACGTCCAGGCAAGGATAAGAAAAGAAGAGAGGAAAAGCTTTTGCGGACGGCCAGAGCGGGAGAAGGCGAGGCCGGAGAGAAGCGAGAGAGAGAGAGAAAGAAAGAGAGAGAGAAAGGGTCCTGCTCCGTCATCCCAGTGTTCAGACTACCTGTTCAGGATCTTACTGGTGTACAGTAGTCTGCACATTGGTTAGACTGTGCAAGGGAGAGCTTCAGTAGCAGCAAGACCACGGGGACAACGCGAAAGCTTGCATGCATGCGCCCGACGTACGCCGAAGCGAGTCTAATGTTAACTGTGATGTGTTTCTTGCTTTGAATCAAAATGCACTTGTTTATTACTCCATGAGAATTTAAGCGTCCATGTCGTAGCGTTTGTCACTTTGAATGAATTGTCTTTGCCTTTCTTTTAAATGGCGAGGAGTTTCCTTGCAGCGCACGCGAGCAGGAGAAGTCGCAGCCTTGTTGTTTGAGTGAATGTTTTAGCAGCTAATGAAGTGAGCTCTTTTTACACACCTCTAAAACCAGTTGCCTCTAATTGGGTATTTTCACTTTCTGCATGTGCATCTCTGTGTGTGGCAACATGACAACTTTTGCATTCATAGACATCATGGCACTGTGTTGTAATTGCATGTGTGTGTGTGTGTGTGTGTGTGTGTCTGTGTGTGTGTGTGTGTGTGTGTGTGTGTGTGTGTGTGTGTGTGTGTGTGTGTGTGTGTGTGTGTGTGTGCGTGCGTGCGTGCGTGCGTGCGTGCGTGCGTGCGTGCGTGCGTGCGTGTGTGTGTGTGTGTGGTCGTGGAGTGTCATACATCGGAGCTGCTGTGTCTGGAGCTGTGCCGCCTCTTCCTATAGACTAATGGATTTGAGATTTGGACCAGGCCTTGCGCAAACGCACACACACACACACACACACGCAAACACACACACACACACACACACACACGCAAACACACACACACACACACACACACACACACACACACACACACACACACACACACACACAGAGTGGGGGAGTGTGGAGATTAAGTGTATAGGCTGGGGACATCTGTTTTCCTTCAGACTTGCCTTGCCTGGTGGAGGCCTGGCAGTGTGGAGGGGTGAAGGAATGTATGTCTGCACAGTGTGCTGCGGAGATTAAACTCTGAACTATTATGCTGCACTCTAGCTTGTGTGAGGTCAGTGCGAGGGTACAACTGGAGACATTGGGAGACCGAAAAAAGCGCAGCGTATACGGAGGCAGGCAGGCGACCAGGGGATGGAGAGGGGACGGAGGAGTTTTGGAGGGAGACTGTGGAGGAGTAGGGAGGGGCGGGGGTGGGGGGGGGAAGTGAGAGGGAGGGGAGTCAAAAAAAAAAGGGGGGGAGGTCTGCAGCAGTGTAGAAACAGCCATGTGGGATTTCTCTGGGCAGATCTTGGAAGCTGGTGTTTGGACAAAGCTTCAGATTTTCCAGCCAGGAATGTGCAAAGTCCCAGGGAGACTGCCAACCACAGAGAGAGGGGGAGAGACGGAGAGAGGGAGAGAGAGAGGGAGGGAGGAAAAGGCAACAGAGGTAAAGACAGAGAAAATAAAAAAGGAGGGAGCAAAAAAGAAAAGAGGCAGCAGCAGCAGCAGCAGCAGCAGCAACAGCTTGGCTGTGTGATGCACGGAGGCCGCTCTGACCTGCTGTGATAATGCGGTCCACTGGCAAACACAGCTGACCAGGCGGTGCTGGGGTTTAACAGTGACTGGTGAAAAGGTTCAGACTGTCACATGAACTTGCTGCACTGATGTGGTTGATATATTTCGGTCACCTTTATTTGAATGTTTTGTTGCAGATTTGGCCTGCCTGTGTGTATGTGTGAGCTGATTTATAAAGTTTTAGCGCTGTGTGCGTACGAACAGCAATAAGCCCGGGGCTGTGTGTGGGAACACTGTGTTCAAGTGTTTATCTACAGTGTGTGTGTGTGTGTCTGAGCGAGTGTATATTTTGCTGCACCCTTTGCATGCCAGTTTGTTTACATCACACTCATGTGCACTGTATACTGTATATACAAGTCTGTTGCACTGTGTGTGTGTGTGTGTGTGTGTGTGTGTGTGTGTGTGTGTGTGTGTGTGTGTGTGTGTGTGTGTGTGTGTGTGTGAGTGAGAGAGAGAGAGAGAGAGGGGGGGGTTCTTAGTTTGGCTTGGGGCAGCTCCAGCTGTGTCAAAGTGAGCTGCTCCAAATGCCTGAACTCCCAGAAGAGGAAGAAAAAGGGGGAGTAAGGGGAAGAGCGAGCGGAGAGCGGGACGAATGGGAAGGGGGGGGGGGGGGCGTCAGAGGAATGAATGGGGGTCAGGATGGAGGGGCTCAGTTTGCAGGTCCAGGTGGCAGAAGGGAAAGCAAAGGAGTGTTAGCTGTGCAGAGAAAACATAGTTGAAGTCGATCTAGCGTGTTCTGTATTTAATGGCGACTTGTGATAAAAAAAAGTCCTTAAAAGAGTTTGTCTTAGTAGCTTTAGCCACAACAGCGCCTCAGACTCACAAAGAACATTAAGGCCTTTAACAGCATTCTACTGTCAGCCGATACACAACTTCTCAACTTCCTCCACGGCGGCTTCGTGGACAGATGTGAACGTTCATAGGTGCTGGCTCATATCCATGTACAAATCCACCCCCCCCCCCTCCCCTCTACTCCTCTGACTTCACTTCCTGCATCCCAAACCTCCCCACTTCCCGTGACATCAGCTGCGACAGGACGAGACTGTTGTGGTGTGTCTGCCTGTCTACACTTGCTGTGCAGACCTTCTGCTCCTGTACAGCAGGCACAGACAGGCAGACAGATGGCAGCCCACCTGACATCAGAACAGACAGAAGACAAGACCAACACAAGCTCTCCTGCCTCCGTTGGTAGAGCTGCAGGGGGCTTTTACTGCAACTAAGTTTGATAAACAATGTCCAAGGATGAAAAGATTCAACTGTGCAATTAACTGGCTGTATTCAAGCTGAGATGTGTAATAATAAACGCGTGGTGGCTCAAGTGCACTGCTGTGTGTGATTATTGATCGATCCACTACCGTGAAGGTCACATATTATGTTTACTTTCAGGTTCCAAATTGTAAATTGGGTTTCTACTAGAAACTGTTTTCATGGTGTAGTGTCCAAAAAACACATTTATATTTATCACAGTGCCATTGCTGAATGTTCTCTTTTCAGCCTCTGTCTGAAACTCTCCATTTTAGAGCCGGTCTCTTTAAGCCCCGCCTTCCAAAAAGCCCAGTCTGATTGTATTGGCCCTGAATCTAAATGCTGGTTTGAATCTCACTGTCGGGTAAATTTAGTAGGATATGAGGTTGTGTTTATCACAGGTGGAGGTAGTGCTTAGTTAGGTTGGTAATTATAGGGAGTGGCTTCTCCCCTTATGACCTCATAAGGGGAGAAGCCATTCCCTTTCATTACCATTTCAATATCATTTTGAACAGTTTTTCAGAACGGTGGAGAAAAAGACAGAGGGTTGTTTTTTAACATACTTTGGGAGTCAAACCAAGGACCCATATTAATGTTATAAAAGAAGAAGTGCTTTTTGCATAAAGGGTGACCTTTAACAGTGACAACATGTCCTGGTGCCTCACCTCGTCATCCTTGAACCAGGACAGGCTCTCCGCGCTGAGGATAAACCAGTATTCCCTGGCTCCGCCCTTCATGATGCCGATGTTGCTGATGGTCAGCCAGCCCTTCCGTATGACCTAAACAACAGCCCAGGGTGAGGAGCTCAGTCACAGAGTGTGTGTGGGAAACTAGACACCACGGTGTAGTAATAATTCCAAAGCAGGGTCACACACACATAGTGAGCGTGGACCGTGATGGTGGAAATAAGAGTCAATGTAGGAAAACAGTTTGCATTGGAGAGAAAACAATGTTATTGCAGGTCAGAGGGATATTAGAAAGAGACAATGAAGCAATGAGACATCAGCAAACATTTCACTGACCAGTAGTGGACATAACAGACATGCACAGGTGAAACAGAAACACATTTAGATGAAGACAAGATGGAAGACACGTGTGATGATTCATAAGGGAACAGTAAGTGTGAGATGACTTAAAGATAGATAAGAAATTACATATACCGAAAAATCCTGCAGAGAAGGAAAATATTAACATCCGTGTGTGTTTATAGAGCAGTGGGAGTGCTGAGCTGAAGGCTGATTGATCGAGAGAGAGAAAAAAAACAATCTGCAACAGAGAGGAAACGTTAGCAGTGTCTCAGCTGCAGACAAAGGAGAACTTGATTAGTAAAGCTCCTCCGTGCCCGTGTGCATGTCTGCTGCACACAACCCTTTAGGCCTGGACCCTGCACAGAAACAGGTCCAGCATAGGCAGCAGTGAGTGAGTGAGTGAAGGAAAGTAAAGGGGACGGGTCTCCTACTATTAGACGGGAAAGAAGGGCCACACCCTGTGGGGAAACAGGAGATAAAGAAGCATGATTAAAGACGGGGGTGTGGTTCTGATATTGGTCATTCAATAGTTAACTAACTAATTTAACTTCAATACAAAACAACTCCCATTCTTCTACCAGGAATGATTCAATGCTGATTAATGCAGAACACACAGGCCGGTGACATTACTAAACATATTCAGACACTTATGTAAGAATTTGGTACATATTGAAGAACACACTCAAACTACTCCTGGGCAGAATGAATATGAGAGATGCGCGCACGCTCTCACACACACACACACACACACACACACACACACACACACACACACACACACAAACAAACAAACACACAGACACACGTGTTTGGCTTGTGGATTACATCGGGTTGTTTAATTGGCAGTTAAACCTTCAGGGGACTGTAGACCAAACATTATTTAGAGGCATCATCTTGAGAAACAAACTATCTCTCTCTCTCTCTCTCTCTCTCTCTCTCTCTCTCTTTCTATAAAAAAAACAATATCTAATGTAATGATGATGATGATGAGTTGTCCATTTTTTCTGTAGGCATTGTTATTGAGCGAAAGAAACAAACATGAATTCAACAGGTGATCTCAGCCTTTTGAACAGCAGTAAAGGCAGTGCTATTGAGAGTCTCACCTGGCCTGCTACCATCGCTGCAACAATCTTCTGATTGCTCTGATTGGACGTGTTCTGGGCGCTGACCGAGAGGAAGAACTTGTGTTATTTTTGACTTTGTTAATTAATTAACAACAGTTGATTTTATAGTTTGAAGTTATACTCACTTGGTGAAGCCAATGAAATCTTCATGCCTGGTGTTTACGTAGGAGAGTTGTATGTCGACGAGCAACTGGACCTGTACGGAGCACACACACACACACACACACACACACACACACACACACACACACACACACACACAGACGCACACACACACACACACACACACACAAACACACATTCACTAGAAGAACATACAAAACCACACACAGAGTGTGACAATCAAGGAGAGTTACAGTACAGTAAAGCATTTCGGGAATTACCTGGTCCTTGCATTTACTCTGTTGCTCTCGTATTTCGGTGGTTACAATTCTATCTGTCTCATCTCGCAGTTTGGGATAGGAGTTGAGCTGCACAGAGAAAAAACCGAGCAGCTGTAACATATAAGACCGTTTATAAGAAAACGTACATAGTAAGTAAGTAAGTAAGTAAAATTTATTTATAAAAGCACATTTATAACAGTTTTCACTGACCAAAGTGCTGTACATAGTGCATTCAGTAGGCCAACATGGGCCAACATGAAAGTAAAATAACAACAACAACAATAGAAAAAATAAAGATAAAAAATACAAAATACATAACCCGGACTTCCACACACAAACATATACAGTAGTGTAAAAGTCAGATAGCTAATGGGGAGGGAAAGCCAGGGTGTACAGATGGGTTTTGAGCCTTGATTTAAAGGCAGTAATGGAGGGGGCATCACGTATGTCAGGTGGCAGTTGGTTCCACAAGCGTGGGGCAGCTACTGCGAAGGCCCGGTCACCTTTTTGTTTTAATCTGGATCGGGGGATGTGGAGAAGACCCTTATTGGAGGATCTTAGGGTCCTAGGGGCTGAGTGGGGGTGTACAAGGTCCGCTATATAAGATGGGGCCTGACCATTGAGGGCTTTGAATACCAGGAGAACTGTTTTGAAAATGATCCTTTGTTGTACAGGCAGCCAGTGAAGGGAAGCAAGAACGGGTGTGATGTGTTCCCACTTTTTTGACCCAGTCAACAGTCTTGCTGCTGCATTCTGGACTATTTGGAGGCGTGATATGAGGGACTGAGGGAGACCAAGGTAGAGGGAGTTACAGTAATCCAGCCGTGATGTTATGAAAGCATGGATAATTATTTCAAGGTTGTGATATGATAGGGAGTGCTTTATTTTAAAGATGGTTCTGAGCTGGTAGAAGCTGTTCTTCACTACGGATGAAATTTGCTTTTTAAAGCATAACTCAGAATCAAAAATGACGCCCAGATTTCTAGCGGATGGTTTGATGAATGGGGTTAGACTACCTAGGTCAGTGACGACATAGCACATTGCACCAGGACGTGACACACACACACATAGACATCAATACCTTGCTGATACACTGGTACACAGTGCTGACTAGCTCTTCACTGACCATGTCAACAAATGTAATGCACGGACCCTTCAGACTGCATATCTGTTTCTTCACTATGGCTTCAAAGGCCATATCAGGGGTGAACAGACCTGTCCTTTAGGGAGACAAACAGAGGCAGATCGGCTACAGCCAGCTCAACACGTTGTCCCAACAGACAAATGTCAACGAGGGAAAAAGCCTTTGCCTCACCTGACCCCGTGAATGTTTCTGATGGCAAAGTTGATCTCCCGCCGCAGCTTCCCTTCATCGGACTCAATCTGAACACAAACACAGATCACTGTCACAGCATTCAATGAGCTACGGTGTGACACGCGCTATACAGTATATGCACACACACAGACAGACACAGACACACAGACAACACACTGACAACCCACACACACACACAGAGACAACACACACACACACACCTTCTGTAGTTCATAGGGGAAGCGCTCATGGAATATCCGGTTAATCCTGGCACCTCCCGACAGATTAACAGTGTCCACTTTGTCGCCAGAGCCCTCAATTAGTTTCTCAAAGTCGACAGACAAGTGTTGGACTAACCTGGGAATCAGAAGCACACAGATCAGGAGAAACACTGACGTTTGAGTCATTTATAGACGTTAACAGGAACACACACGCAGAATGATTAGCTGACTGACTGTAGCAGTGTCTTGGTCCTGCGTGCAGCGTCATCGGGACTATAGTTTTTATACTCTTCTGCCTCTTTGTTCAGGGCCAGCAGCTGGCTCTGCAGGTGATCTCTGAAGGCTGGCAAAGAGTCCCGGATGTGGTTTGTCAGTTGCTGCAAACAAACATAATCAGTAACAAAAGAAACACACTTTATTTACCTGTGTGTGTGTGTGTGTGTGTGTGTGTGTGTGTGTGTGTGTGTGTGTGTGTGTGTGTGTGTGTGTGTGTGTGTGTGTGTGTGTGTGTGTGAGTGTGTGTGTGTGTGTGTGTGTGTGTGTGTGTGTGTGTGTGTGTGTGAGTGTGTGCGGGCATGCATTTTTAACCTGGTTTAGGGTTCTCTGTAAATACGGGGTGCCCATGGTTTCGGCCATGTGTTTGTAGGCAGGGTGGGACAGGAAGAACTTCTGCTCTGCGAGCAGAGCCGCCTTAACATCCTTTTTCCCATCAATGTCCTTCTGACTGCGGTTGACCACCCCTATGTAACCTGGGGAGGAAGAGAGGAGAAGGGAAATGAAACACACGTGATCACGGGCAGGGGGACAATGTGCAGCAGGAGAAAGAAACAATCAGGAATTCGGATGTAACACAGATTCTTTTTATTTTCTTTTTTTTACTGACATGTCCTTGGGAACGGTTCCCAGCCCGCCATTTGTTCCATAAAGACTGAAGTGTAGCAGGACATGAATATGTTTGAGTAACAGTAGAGCATGTGTAGTAAAGCAGACCAAATCCCCTATTTAGTACAGTAATAGATGTAATAGCATCAGGCTCCATATCTAATGCTTCAGCTCTGCCTTGCTACCAGGGCAGACATCTCAGTGGGCTCCCGTGGCTAATGCATTAGCATTGCAGTAGAAGCATGAAGGAGCCAGCACCTGGTGCTGCTTTACTCAGTCTGTACTGTCACTGGAGCTGCCTGCCTCCCTCTAACTCACACACAATATACACATACAAGCAGAGATACTGCACATTAATAAAAAGACGGATAATAAAGATGCACCAATCCACTTTTTTATCAGATTCGGATACTTTGATTTGGATATCTGCTGATACCAATAATGATTCTGATACCAGACCAGAGCTCTTTTTTAATTACTATTATACTATAATTCTTATACTATTCATACTATTGTTGTTGTTGATGCTGTAGTAAACCACACAGCAATTCTCATTAGAAAGTTAATATTACATTAAAAGTTAAATAAATGTGTAGAAAAAAAAATAAAAAATCCTATTAAATAAGTTAAAACAACTATAGCACACACGCACACACACACACACACACACACACACACACACACACACACACACACACACACACACACACACACACACACACACACACAACACAAACACGCCTGGGTATACCTCTGCGCAGGGGTAGAAGCCTGTTCTCTAGTATTTCCCGGGCATCGGTTCCTTCATCCATCAGGTCCAGTTTAGTGATTACACCTATTGTGCGCTGGCCTAAAGGGACGATGAGAAACAGGTTTCATATTTTACAGCCTCCGAACGATTGATTTCAGAACCTGTGGGAGTATGAATAATAGATGACAACCCTTGGACCTTTTAGACACAAACATTGTCCCTGTGATACTGTGATAATGAATCCTTCAGGACGTGATGAAAGTCCTGACTATCAAAGCCTCCCACACACGAGGCTCACCCTGTGGGTCCACATCTTTGGCCAGTTTGAGTGCATCAGAGTTGGCCAGGTCCATGTTGGCTGGAGTGACGGCCAGGATGAGACAGTTGTCCTTGCAGATGTACTGCATGATCATGTCCCGTACCTGGTACTCTATGTCAGCTGGCTGGTCGCCCACAGGCACCTTGGTGATACCAGGCAGGTCCACCAGAGTCAGGTCCAGCACTGCAGAATAGACACGCAGGTCATCCATACATCATCATACAGATACTGATAAGTGGTTTGGAACACACACAGTTACAGCTACTGTCTGTTACCGTGTGGGGAATAAATGCGTAGGTTGATGGGGACAGGAGAGATGCCTCTGTTGGTTCCAATGAGTCTGCATGTCTCTGCCTGGATCTCCCTGCAGATCTCATCAAAGTCTGTGAACTTCTTCCCCTTACAGTGGAGGAACTCCCCGTACTCTGGGAGAAAAAACACAGTTAGGCAAAGATAGATTCATAATGTGAACATTACGCCTACACAGTGCTTCAAAGATGTAGCTGGTTCTGTGACTCACACCAATGCTGGTGTGAGTCACACCATGAGCGCACAGTAGAATACAGCAGGAAAAATACAGTCCAAGGTATTTAGTTCAGTCTAGTTTATTTGTAATTGTAACCTACTGGCAAGTTTGTTAAAGCAATTTGGGAATGCTTTTTAACTAATGCATATTATGCTTCTTTGCATCAGAAGAAACGGCAAAAATACTGTATATATACTGTATATTTCCATACAGGCCAGGCTTTCCATTGTAAAACATAACACTGCCACCTGGTGGCAGCTGTAGCGACAACACACAGAGTGACAGACAGCAGGGGTGAGGGTTTGTCTTATACCTGTGTCATCACTAAGCAGCTGGAGGATTAAAGGTCTGCGAGTGACAATTCCTGAACCTCGCGGAAGGAAGTCTCTGATGGAGAAGAGAGACTGAATTAGAGAAGGATGTGCATGCCGTGCACACACTCTCTCTCACACACACACACACACACACACACACACACACACAAACACACACACACAAACTCACACACACACAAACACACGTTGCCACTGCATCTAAAGCAAATGCAAACTAGCATCTATGCGTGAGACATTTATACATATTGTCCATACATTGCAAACAAATAAGACCATTACATTAAAATATATATAATCTGAACATAATGCACATTATATCACTGCAAGCAGCTCAACTTTTGTTGTATTTCAGAATCTTGATCAGGAAGTCGGAGTTAATCTATTTGGCCATTGCCTAACAACATAAACAATACTAAACATAGTAGTTAAACATAGTGTTACCAATAAGGAAACCTAAAGCACAGCTAAAACAACAATCCTGCTCTTTCCTACTAAAGCCAGATACAGGAAGTTTGTCTCACTGCATCCTGTTCCAGATCAGAGGGAGTGTCATAACACGATCACAGCCGAGACAATGAACTGAGGAGTGTGATTAAGTATCATAGTACACAGTTGGTGCCATGGATTCATCAGCACAATACACATGTCTGATTCAGTTAACAGAGCTCCACTGTGTTCACACACCACATCAGCATTATTCTGTGGCCGCCTGACTTTAGACATCTGAACTCCAGAGGTGTCTGTGGCCTTGCTGAGAGGCTGATATGCAGAATGCTGCCTTATCACCAGTGCTGGGTGGGGTGGAGACTCTGACGTGGGAGAACAGTGATTTTTGGCTGCGGTCTCTGCCTGAAGGTTTGGCTTTATAGTTGAACACAGATCCTGTTGTTTTCAGGCCCAATAACACCCACTCTATATCAGTCTTATTAAGCTGTACTCACCAAGAAGCACACCCTCCTGGATACTAACTCCTATGTTCTACAGGTTTTTTTAGAAAACAAAATGGATTTTGAGATATCAATGAGGGGGGACTGATAACAAACAAAGAGTTGAGAAGATTTTCCCATTACTGTACATTAAGTCTACATACTGCCTTTGTAATGCATGTGTGTTGTCGAAAGGTATCTTTGTTACTTAATGAGATATAATAAGTATTAACATGAACAAAGTCATTAATAACCAGTGTTTGGGAGTAGTGAACTACATGTAATTAAACTAGTAGTATAAATAGCTAACTTTTGCAGTAGCTTGTAACAACATTCATATTTGCATAGTGTTTCATTTCATCATTGCTTGTCTAACTAAACCTCCAATTGATGAGCCCCATCCCCTTTTTATTTCATCCCGATTGCCCTGAAGGCATTCCCAGGGCTTTTCACCTTCCAGGAAGCCATGTTCATGTCAGCTCACCTGTGAAAATATGTATTGTTTTTTGGTTTAATTTGATAGCCTACTTATCTAACAAATATTATTGAAATGTTATTTTGGCACTTTGTAATTTCTGCAATAAACTCAGTGGCATTTTTTATTTGACATGTAGCCTACATGGTCAATTTGATATTTTTTTTTGCAAAGTAGTTTGACTACTTTTTGTATTGAACAACTTTTCTCCCTAGCATAGCTTTGCTGTAATTCAGCTTCTTCCAGTTGTATTGTAAGTTTGCAAAGCTATGCTTTTAAAGCACCAACACTGTTGGTAACATCAATGGTGCTTTATCACTAATGCCTCGTTTCCACCGAGTAGAGCGGGTCGGATCGGAGCGGCTCAGAGCGGGACAGCTCACTTTTAAGAATCTCGGTGTTGTTTCCACCGCCGACCCTACCCTTACTGGTAGGGCGGGGTTTAGGCTGGACTGCGATAGCCGACGCCAGAATGTGGGTCAAACTATCGGGCTGTGGGAACAACTGTGGTCAAGCCAGCGGTCTCTTGTTTTTGCTTGGTCAAACCAGCCGCTTCTTTATATATTCCCCCCGTGTTGTGAGCACAGAGACGGCTCGGTGCAACTGATAGAGACAGTGAGCGAACAGCACTGGCTGCGGCAGCTACGTGACATCGTAGCAGTGGGACACAGTGTAGCCAACTGATTCATTTAATGACGAGGAAAAACACCACACAATAAACAGTGCCGCGCTCACATTTTCGCCAAAACTCTCTTCACTCTAGCCGAGGTGACTACAAACGGCGGAGATGATTCAAACCAGCCGCTTCTTTATGTATTCCCCCCGTGATGTTGTGAGCGTGTATTTTACTACTATCTATGGCGTAAACACACAGAGACCGCTCGGCGCAACTCATAGAGACAGTGAGCGAACAGTGCTGGCTGCAGCAGCTACGTGACTATGGGACACAGTGTAACCAACTGATTAATTTATTGACGAGGAAAAACACCACACAATAAACAGAGCTGTGCTCACATTTTCGCCAAAACACAAGACTCTCTTCACTCTTGCCGAGATCTACACATGGCGGAAATGATTCTTTCGACCAATCAAATGACGGCAGTGTGTAGCTCCGCCTTCTCATGCATTTTCGGCCCGCTTTCAGGCCGCTAGTACCCCTACGGAGGAGTACTGAGATCGGGAGCGGCTCAGAGCGGTTAGGTGCGCTTAAACCGTACCGTACCCTACCCAACTTTTGGCAAATGAAAAGCCAAACTACCCGGACCGAACCGCTCCGACCCGACCCGCTCTACTCGGTGGAAACGAGGCAATAGTGATGAATGTGGTCCCCCTGCAGCAGCCACAGGTGACCCGGGCTCACTGTAACTTACCTGCCCACGAAGTTCTCCAGCACGGAGCTCTTTCCTGCACTCTGCCCGCCCACCACCGCTATCTGCGGCAGGTGAAGGCTGCAGCTCTGACCCACGCTGCCCAGGGCGTCCTGCAGCCGGTTGACCAGCGGGATCAGCTCCTCCATCCCGTCGTTGCCCATCGCAACGGAGCCGCTGGGGGCCACGCGCCCGCCCGCCCCCAGCTCCTTTATAATAATCCTGTCTGACTCCGGTCCTAGGCTACGCCAGCCACCATAGTTAAGCGGTTACTCACAAGTATGCTATGCCTACCATCACTGATATTTATACAAAAGCTATAAATAATACTCTTCTTGGAGGACGGTGCCAACTTTTCTCGGGTCCGAAACTTGAGCAGCCGTTAGTAAGTCGTTACCGTTAACGTGAGGGCCGTCCGGTGACGACGGTAGAGCCGCCGGGAGCAGCTCCTGTCGACACGTGTTGCTGTCAGGCAGAGGGGTTTATGCCGAGTAGTTTCCCGTAAACTCTGAACACGTTAAAAAGAAACTTTCCGCGGCTTCGACGGGAGGAAAAAACTATTGACAGCTAGTAACGGAACCGCGCTGTGTGCGCATGCGCGAGTGCAGCTGCAGAAGACGGACGCCCCGCACAGCCAGTTGAGAGAGTACATGGGTTTATCAGACCCTCCCCCGGCCCGCAGCTATTTAAAATACACCCATCCAGAGGGGAGGGGCAGAATACCGACTGTAAACAGTAACGACAACACACCTTCAAAATATCTGACGTTCTTTACTTGGAATTGTACACGTCAGTTATAATACATGTAATTGCATATTTCAGTATCTCCATTTTCCATCACAACACATGATCTCAACAAGCTTCACTCCACTTTCAGGTCTTTTAGCAGCTCTGCAATGTCTATGTGTGGGCCTGTGCTGGTGGCAGGCCTGTTGGCGCACAGGGCGGTCTGCAGGCTGCTGGCTGCTCCGTGCAGAGAGGGGTGGATGCGGGCAGCGTCTGAGGCTTGGCTCTCTCCACGGGAGCACAGGAGGACTTCGTTGACCTCCTCTTCAATACTTTTGGAGAGGATGGTGGGGAACACGGCACTCACACGCTCCAGCACGCTCTTCCTCAGCGCAGAGTCCCGACACACCAGGTTCAGAGCGAATACACCTGGTCAGAGACGGACAAAAGAGACACAATGAGTCCAATAAACTCTCAAGTTGATTATATAATAGTATAATGTATTTTCTTATTTTCTTACATAAACCAGAGGGCTTCTCTAAAGGTCACATATGATGCTCATTTTCTTAAAGTTGCTCATTAAAAGTTTTAATTTGGGTCTCTACTAGAAAATGTTTTCATGGTGTAGTGTCCAAAAAAAACCTTTATATTTGACATTTGACAGATTGAATAGCCGTACCTCTGGGGGTCAGCAGTTTGCAGACTTTCTGCAGGATGGAGCTTTGTACAAAGGCAGCAGGAGGACAGCTCATGCCCACAGTGCTGTCTTTGCTGTCCACGTCAAACATGATGACGTCAAACAAACGACCACCTACAGGAAAAGAAAAAGAAGAAGAAGAACACCCAGTTACTCCTTGTAACAGATGATTGTATTCACTGGCTTGGCCTCTCTTTTCCCCCGCCCTCTCTGACCTTCTTCCTCCAAGGCACTGATGCGTTCCAGGCCGTCCCCGAGGGTGACTATCAATCGGTCATCCGGTCTGAAGCCGAACCACTCCTTTGCCACTTCCAGCACCATGGGGTCCAGTTCTACCACCTCCACGGTAACATTTGGCACAAAGTCTCGAAGAAACTGAGGCAGGCCTCCTCCACCAAGCCCCACCAGGAGCACCGACAGTGGGACGTCTAGGAGGAAGACAGAGTGAGAGTATATGAAGGACTCTGCTAGAACACTGTGGCTGTTTAACCTTAACCACCACATCAACAGCACACAGCACTAAACAGGTGTGAACTGACCTTTGCTCTGTGGCGTGCCCACCCCCAGCATGGCGAGGCTGGCCACCATCACCTCATGGTGAGCGCAGCACAGGAAGCCGCTGTCCACCGACAGGGAGGCTGGAGAGGCTGTTGGAGCAGCTGTCGGCTTGACCTTCTTTTTGGTTTTCTTCTTGTGACTCGATGCTGCAATGACACCATGATTTAATTGTGAGATGGATTCATTTAATTTAAAGGTGCAGTGTGTAAAGGGAATTGGCGTTTTCCAGGACATTCATGGTAGAAATGGAATATAATTGCATAGGTATGTTTAAATTACTGTATAATCATTTAAAAATAAAACTAAATGTGTATTCATTACCTTAGAATGAGCATATTATATAAGAGTGGGGCTTGCTGCCATGTTGCATCGCCATGTTTCTACAGTAGCACATAACGGACAAACTTAACAGCCTTAAGCGTTTTTTTTTATGTGTCTGCCCGAAATGCAGCTATTGGAAGACAAAGAAGAGGTACTATAGAATAAATAACTAAATACATCTTCACCTCATCACTTGATATAGTGGACAAACTTGAGGCAGTGGTGGATGAAGCCATCTTAAGTAACCTTCTTGTCCTTGAAAGCCACTGTAGCTTCTGTAAATTCTTCGAAAGGGAAGGGTAGAGACGGAGCATTGCAATCTAGAACTTTCACCGCTAGATAACAACAACATACCCCTATATAACTTATATAACCCCTATTTTTTTAAGGATATTTTTTGGCATTTTTTATGCTTTATTGATAGTGTTTAAGAGACAGAGGTGAAATGGGGAATCGAACGGGGGGGGACGCCCTACCAACTGAGCTAAGGGCGCCCCCACTCCTATATAACTTTAACATGGATTGTTGTTGAAGCTTGATTGGTTAAAATAGGGTTTACCAGAGTGAAAATGGAAAAAGGAACTGACGGGTATTTGTAGGGACAAGCCGGCTCTCTGATTGGACGAGGGCTGCGTTGGACAGGAAAACCAGTCTTCTATACAGCTGTCCGTCTTCTCCCTTGACATTCTCCACGCAGTACTCTCCACTCAGCTCACTCACGCCCCGGCTGACCTCCTCCCGCCAACCCAGGTCGCCTCCAACGGACAGAAAGGGCACCTGGATGTGGACAGAGAGCTCAGGTCAATGCCCTCCTGCAGATACATGGATTGTGCAAAAGAGCATTTAGAAAAGGTAACAATTGTGTGCATCTACCTGCTGGTTGGCTGGGATACCCGGAGGGGCCAGGTCCATCACCACTGGGGAGAGCTCTGATTGGACCGCCAGCATGTCTGTGTACTCCTGATTCCTGTGCATCGCCACAATCACCAGGCGCCGGAAGTTAGCGCTGGCTGCTAGCTGCTTCCGGCCCTCGCTAGAGCTGTAGAGCCAAGCCGTCTCACTGCCCTGAGGCACTGACAAGGAGAAGCACAGGGAACACATCAAAGAAGAACCGTACAAAACCACACTCTAACTTAAAATTGCTTGTCTAAAAATGAGTTTTTGGTGTAAAGTAAATTTAAAATATTTCATTTTGTTGTAAACTATATTAAAAGTATCTCAACTATCTTTAATAAGTGTCTTTTGTAAAGTTTGTTTAATTTCATAAATTATGACAAATTATAACTTTTACTTTTTTGAAATACTTAGTATAAAGAACTCAAAAAGTTGCATTCGCTATGAATAATACATTAGAGAAATAATCAGTTGGCTAAAATAGAGGCAGTTTCCCTTAAAATGTAACATGTTTTAGATGGCCTCAAAACTCAAAAATCTAGTTTTTACAGTGCAGTGTGACTGAGAGAGTATTGACGAAACAAGCGGAGTGCTCACCAATAAAAATAGCAAACTGGTGTTGTCTGGGCACCTTGGCCCCTGGGGGAGAGTCTTGGACAGTGAGAGTGTATCTGGGGAGGCCGGTCTTGACGTGGCAGAGAGTGAGCGACAGGTTGGAGCAGGCGTCCGTGCCCGTTCGGAGCCTCTTCCTCAGGACAGAGTAGGCCTGGTGCTCCCTCACTGCAGACAACAGCTCTGCTACCTGTGTGAGCCGGGTGGGGGCTCCATCTTCCCCCAGACACATCTCCAGGATGGGCGTGGGCATGGGCTGACGGAACTTGGTGCAGACCAGGACAAAGACAGGCAGGGCAAAGGAGTCCTCTTCTTTGCCACGCTCCTCCTGCAGGCAGTGCATTCTCACGGCCCACCCCAGCTGGACAAAGTGCTCCACAGCCAGCCGGATGACGCTCTCCTGAGCCAGCGTCACACAGACGTAACGGCCCCCCACACGCAGCACACGGCCCACCTGCAGGCACAAAAGAACAATGCAGAGATGCACATTGAGTAGGAGTGTTTATTATTTAAAAAGGCAAAGTCAAGAAGACCTACCATTTTAGTTTGGTTGTTCATTCAATTCTATTTAATCAGATTCTCTTAAGCTTTTGTTTGAAATGTATTTTACTTTACTATTTTAATGAAAATACAAAGTATAGGGTCACACATAAACAATCACTTCGGCACCACTAGAATGTGTGGTGGTGTGTTTATCTCATAGTTTATTATTATGTGAAGCACTTTGTCATACCTTTTTGTGCATTTCAGCATTATATAAATAAAGTTTGATTTGAAAGATTGAAAAGCTGTGGTCTGTTTGCCCCCCTGGTCTCTCACCTCAGTGAGCATGCTCCTGGCCAGAGCTCCTTCCTCCTCTGATGCCATGGCGTCCAGTGTGCCCTTGTCCAGAGTTGCCTGGTAGCTAGCGTCTTCATAAGGAGTCTGTGTGGCATCCACCTGCTGGAAGGTCAGGCCGGGCCGGCGCTCTGCGTTCCTCTGGTTCATGTGGGACACCACGGTCTCACTGATGTCTATGTTGGTCAGGTTTTTGTAGCCGACATCGTACATCTGTTCACTCAGTTCAGAGTTACCACAACCCACCACCAGCACCTGCAGGACATGGCACAAGCACTGGTCATAAATCAGTTACAGTTATAGTATAGTTAATAGTTTTAATGATCTAGAAGATTTAAAAAGGACTTTGAGGTATCTGTCAAATGTTTTTGTGATTTAGTGGATTGATTTTCAGGTACTTTTCTCACCTATTAAAGAGATGGATGATTATGTCAGCTACTGTACACAGGATAGGTTTTTAATTTGTGTAGATTGTCATGGGATGTATTGTGTTGACTTTTTGTGTGCTGTGAGCATGAAAGTTATGTAACCCGATCTACAGTGGTGGCTGGTTACACTGCAGGTTCAAATTGAATATGAAAAATACATGATGCACTCTTTAAATATATTGCAGTGTTTGTGGTATCAGTTTATAAAATAGATTTGCCTCGGAACTCCCAGCAAGTCAATGAAGCTGCCATAACACCCACATATTAATTTGATACTTTATTACAGTACAGTGAGTACACTACAGTACAGTAGAGCAGAGCAGAGCAGAGCAGCGCCTCACCGTGTCCTGGACCTTGATGTACTTGTGCAGCACGCCGCAGAGCTTGTTGTAGTCTCCATACCACTCAAAGGACTTCTCTCCGCGCTTCTTGAAGAATCTCTCCCAGTACTCTGCGGAGCTGAACTCCTCGGCAGTCCGGGGTAAGAGGCTCATGTTTGGCTTTGGCTGCTGTGTTTGGTTTCCAGCCTCGTTTTCTCATGGCACTCCACACTGAATTTTCTGGCCGGACACAGTTGGCTGGTGCACCGCTCGCCGATAGGAGGATTAGTAAAGGCGGGGCTACACTCTATCCGGTGATTCGCTGAGCCTCTCAGAGGCTGATTTGATTGGCTGTTGCTGCACAGGAAACGGTCGGTCCGATATCGTTAGTCGTCCGGCTGTCATATTCCATCATGGCAGTGCCAGCAGGAAGGTCTGTGGTCTTCGTGACTGGAAACGCAAAGAAACTGGAGGAGGTAGGAGGAAAACACTTGATTCTGGTATTCTTATTTTACTTAATATTTGAGCACACGAGCTAGACGCTCATGCACCGCTCTACTCTCTTTTTGGGCTCTTCCGGCAGGTCATTCAAATCCTTGGAGACAAGTTTCCCTACAAACTAGTGTCGAAAAAGATTGACTGTGAGTATCAAAAGACAAAGTACGATAAATATGTTTATTCGATGGTCGCTCACTAAACCGTCTCTGTATCCAGTGCCTGAATACCAAGGAGAGCCAGATGAGATATCCATACAGAAGTGTAAGGAGGCTGCACGGCAGGTAAAGAACCCGGAACTAACATATTTTATGTATGTCTGCATTGTGTGTACATGTTGTACAATGTATGGTATCTGCACAATGTCTGTTTGATTCTGCATGATGTTTGTGACATGTCTACACACCATGCTGCACTGCGTATGATTCATTTTTGCTTGATGTCTTGTTGTTACTTTGTCACCTTCAGGTGGACGGGCCAGTCATAGTGGAGGACACCTGTCTGTGTTACAAAGCTCTGGGAGGCCTGCCTGGTCCTTACATGTCAGTCAATTAACAGTTTAGCAATTTCCTCTTATAACAGTGATGCATTACGTTGTACACACACTGTAATAACTACAACTCAAGTTTGTCTTTGTAGAAAGTGGTTCCTGGATAAGCTGAAGCCAGAAGGTGAGTGTGGTGGTGAGACATGATATACTGTATGTACAGCTGACAGTGAATATGATGATGTCATCATTTGGTCCAATGTCTTGTAGGTTTGTACAAACTCCTCGCGGGATTTGAAGACAAGTCAGCTTGGGCTCTCTGCACGTTTGCTTTCTCACCTGGGAAAGACGAACCAGTGCAGCTCTTCAGAGGGAAAACAGAGGTGAGAGTCACATCTCAGACCGCCTCAGTCTTCGTATGTGCGCCTGTGTGTCTTATTGTCTTTTCTCTTTGTATATGTAGGGACGCATTGTTGAACCCAGGGGCCCTCGAGACTTCGGATGGGATCCCTGTTTTCAGCCAGATGGATATGACAAAACGTAAGCTGCAGGGACTGTTTAAAAGTTCCTCATTGTACCACATGGGGGAGCTAGAGATTAACACAATGAGCTTCCAGTGTTATACTCTACTATCTGGTTATATGAATGCATCATTGTGCCAAGCATGAAAGACATCCATCTGTACTGACTTACGTGCCTCTCACTTGCAGTTACGCCGAACTGCCAAAAGAAGTAAAGAACACTATCTCACACCGCTACCGGGCGCTTGCTGCCATGTCGGAATACTTCTGTCAAACCAACAACACGCCCCCAGAGAACAAGAAGAAGAAGCAAGGAGAGTAAAGAGTCAAGTTGTGAATGTTGAGCAGCAAATCCTCAGACGTGTCGATGCAGAGGATACACCTTATTGCAAAGACATTTAATATAATTGGGCCAGAAAATCGTGTCGGATGTGTGATCACAATGTCTCTTTTTGGAACCTGCATTTAAGTACCACTTATCCCCTTATTTTTAATAAACTTTTTGTGGATTTCTGGCTTTCCGTGTGCTTCTTTATTCAACATTTTCCTGCTTAAGTGATCAAGAGATTTGCTTAAAATAACTTTCAGTTAATATGGAAAAAGGTTGTTGCAAAAGGCTCGTTACATTGTTCCACAGTGGACTGACAGAGAGAGGAGCACACGACTCCAGGGTCCTGATGAGAGCAGCAGACCGCTCTGTGCTCAGTACAAACACAACATGACAACAGGGCAGTCTGGGTAATAAATGACCCTGGTGGAGGTGGAGGTCTCTGAACAGGAACTATGCACACAACCGATGCCTCCTCTGAGTGGGAGCATAAATCTTACAGTATTATAAATACCCACACGTTCCCTCTGGTTTGAAAACCTCTGTCATCTAACAGTGTTTTCTTTCTTCTTACTGTCATCCGTTGGTTATATTAAACGAAGCTTTTCACACCTGATTATTCTGTGATAGTATACTATTGTGCAATGATCTAGTATTGTTAATGAAAGTGACACAAGGGGCTGAAGGTATTTTGAGATAATTAGCACACTCTGTTTGGTAGTTTTGTCTGGGGACTTTAAGAAGCAGCAGGCTGTTTGTCTCCATCAGTGAGTCTTCAGCTCACCTGTCAGCCAAGTGTTTTAACAGAAGCCAGAGGTGAAAGACATCGCCATGAAGACCCCCCCTATACTGTTGTCCTCTGAGACCCAGAGTCAACACAGTTAGCATCATTGCTGCAGTGTTCAGTGGCTTTGGGGATTATCTAAAAGGTTCCAGATCAGTGGAAAACAGGACTTGGAATTCTTGCAAAGACATGTTGTTTTTATGTGACTCCAGCAGATCACAGTAATTCTTCTCCCTCTGCTCCACAACACTAAATATCAGAGTTGCTCATGTGACAAGTCAAACTGACCACTGAAACATAAATATTTTAGGATATGACAGTAAGCTCTGTTTGGATAAGACAAGACATGATTGAATATTCTACATTCGCCTCATAAATAAAAATTTGGCATTTTTGGCCTAAATGATATCTTTATGGAGAAAAAAAATAACTCAGAATGTTGTGCTAAACAAATAACATAAATAAACTTATTTCAAACTCAACAATTCAATCAATTAGAAGGTTTTACTGGTTTTATTAAAACTAGGCACATCTTAACATTCGTGATGGCCGAAGATGTGCCTTCTACTCATTAAGCCATATAAGCAGTTGCTTAGGGGGCCTAAATCTGGGGGCACCTAGAAAATATATTGTTTTATGCACAAGAGACAATAAGTACATAAAAAATTAACTTCTCAAACACGAAGTGTCACAATTTCATGCCATTTTTGCCAATGGATGGTGACAAAATGATAAGCTCTGAGTAACGAAAAATGGACAATAAACAGTAGATGGGCTGTCCCCTATGAAACAAGCACTACCAATATTCTGTGGTAAAAACCCTGTTGAACAGAATTAGGAAAGTCAACTCAAATAGGGATAAGTGTTCGTCACAACCTATTAATGGACAGTTTGCAACACTGTGAGGTAAATAAAAGACATTTGAAGGTGGGTTTAAGAAAGTGGTATACTTGTTTTCATGTTGCAGCAGCCATATGTTATGTCATGGTGAATGTTTCAACCAATTTGGAATTTACTGCCTCACTACAAATTGTTATATTTAGACGTTACTCATTAGAAATCATTAAGAATAGCACAAATGTATTAGCCAATTAGTTGTACATTATGTGAGCTTAAACTGTTCTATCACAACTCAGTCTGCACTGTGACCGACAGTTTCACCACTCGCACTAGTATGAGACCACTGCACTAGTATGAGACCACTGCACTATAGTAACCCAAAAGCCACTCTGGCTTTTTCCAGGACCTGAAAAAATCTCCATAACTGTCTCCTGGCATTACCTTAAAGCCAGATGCCTGTTCTACAACCCACCAGGTCTAGAAGAGAGGATGTTTTTCTTCCATAGAGAACCAATAACAGCTTGTGTGTGTCTCAGGGTTATACGGGGGCTTTGCTGTTGTGTTATTAAGGTTAATGGAGGAATGTTCTGCTCTGGGATCAGGGAGAGGAAAGGATGCCGGACTTTATGAGATCTTAATCCGTCATGCTTGCAGCAGAGGACGAGAGGGGTTTGATGTGGCTTATAGGCGGGGGACAGACTGTACTTCCTCTTATTTGTTACATAAGGCCTACCTTTAACTTCTCAGTACAAAGCCCTTTTCTTTAAATATCAGCACATGTTAACAAAAGGAAAAACAACAGCTTCTATTACAAACTGCACATCTGAGAGGGTTTTCAAAGCAATTAATGAGGGTCAATTTCCATCCCATAACTTCTCGCTTCACCAAAATCCCCTTTTAAATGAAGTACTCCCAAGGTTTTTCTCCGGGTTCAGGCTAATGAATTGTTCCACCATGAGCGATGGAAACAGTGGAGCTGATACACATTCTCCTGGGACTCGGCCTCTCAGTTTTCACCGTTTATGACCCAACTCAAGACACCGGGGGCTCTATGAATATCATCTGCATGTTAACGGCTCCTGAGGGAGTCTCCAGTCACCTGGAACTAGCCGACTTCTCCTCTGACTTTTACTGCTTTACACTCATCGCCGTCACAGAGCAGTGGAGCAAAAGGTAAGCGTTAGTAAGTGGATATTTACTGGTCTGCACAAAGGAAGTTTGGCAGGGTGGGCTACTACTCTCTCCGTTAGCAGTGAAAACACATGGATGATTGTGGTGGTAATTGTGGAGGAAAATAAAGGAGAGTGGTGTAAAGAGGAGGGAGGAGGAATGGAGGTTAAAAGGAATGTGGTGAGAACCAGAGGAGCGTGTCTGTGATGTCTGTTATTCGTCTAAAATTCACAAAGTCACAGTTCTCTCATGTGAGTCACATAAATATAACCATTGATGTGATCATATTGATCTGTACGTGTCTGTGATCCCTAGTGTCTGCCAACATTAATATGTGTGGAACTATGTATATGTGATATTTTACAGATGTAAATGATAGTTATAAGATAAGTGTTACATTCCAGGTTTACACATGAATAGATTTGATATAAGGTCTATTTACACCTGTTCATATTATACCTTATAATTTACATCCGTATTGCATATATAGTTACATTTTACAGCATTATGTTTTATTATTTTATATTTATATTATAACTCATCTCTACAAAATGTATTAGGTCTGATTTAGGTCTCAGGTCGCTCCCTTCCCTTGTGTGTTTCTCTTCATACATATTTATTTTTTCTTTCTAGTTTTCAAGTTGCTTTGATGGAGAGATTGAGACTCAAGAGCTAGGACAATAAATGATTTTGTTGTGTGTGTATAATAGATCAATACGCATGAGATGATCCAGAAAACAGACCGCAATTTTAAACAAAAATATTTATTCTTACAAACCTATGTTCATATCATGAGAGGTTTGGTTTTCAGTTTGTTTAGTTGGGCAGATGTGTCATAAAAGCGTCAGCGATTGTCCCACCATGTAAAACCTTTGGATCAGGCCCCAAGGAATGCTGGGGGCAAGCATCTCATGTGGCTACAGAAAAACAGCGTCCATGAACATTAGAATTTGCCTGAGACTACATCTATTCCTTACACAGGTGAGGTCCCACACTAACAGCGCAGCTCCTCTACCCAAACAGCCCCGGGTCATGCAGCGTCAGGCTCAGCAGCAGTCTCTGGAAGTCCTGTAGCGTCCACGGCTCCGTGTGGTCCCCCCCTGAGTCTACCTTGCTGCTGCTAGCGGGGCTGATGCTCTGCGGGTCATTGAAGGTCACCAGGACGTCTGTGGAGAATTGTGGCAGGCGGAACAGACCCAGGCGAAGGGTCACCGTGTTACTGGCGTCTTCGTTGAACTTGGACACACACTGCGTGCCAGTCAGCATCCAGGCGGAGCTGCATTGTGACAGAGACAATTCGGGCTTGGGGAGAGGCTCCACGCCGCTCACCCCAGAAGCACCGGCGGGCTCTGACGCTTTGTTACTTCCTGCGATGTCTTCAAAGTGATACCTGGCGGCGTCTTGGTCCGCCACCCGGGCCTGGTACTCAACGAGCTCCACAATCAGGCTCTGGTCGGTGTGCGCGTGCACGAACACCTCCTGGTTGTCCGGGATCTCCCGCAGCTCGCTGGTGTCTGTGGCGCTGTGAGGGATGAAGGCGGACAGCGCGCCTCCGAACAGAGCACGCGGCTGCTGCATGTCTGCGCGCGAGCACCGTTTGCTTTGACTGAGTGAGACGGAAGAAGCTGGAAAACGTGATAATACTCTTATAATAATTCCATGGGATAATACCTGTAGTTGTTGTGCTGTTATGGACGAATAGCTTAAAACCTTCCGGAAAAGTTACTTCTTCTTCTGTTCTAATTTTAACGCGAGGCGCTTTGCTGCCCCCAACAGGCGAGGAGGATATCCACCATGAGACTAAATTAAAAGTAAAACTACAATTACAACGCACAACGGTGTAAATACTGCATTAGGCTACAAGTACATGTCCAGACTTAAGTTAAAAGTACAATTGAATAAATAATTAGACCAAGAACATGTGTTTAAAGCAGTCTATATGATTAAAAGTAAGACAAATAAAAGCACTGGCCCTTTAAATCCTATATTTACCTATTCATAATACTTTTCTAATACGCGAGTACTCTTTACTTTATTTACTGTTAGGTAGTTTCATTCATAAGGTTACTGAGTTGTATTTGATGAAAGGATAATGCTAAATGTACACTTTAGTTGTGTGTATTGAGACTAGTGATGTAAAACCCTATATTCATACACAGAAACATCTGGTGAGCCCCTCTCATCCTCCAGTTGTTTCCTGGTCAGCTGATCTCACAGGGACGGGACCACTAGAATCCACAATGAGAACCCATCCTTGTGCACCGGACACCGTCTGATATCTAAAATGAAAGTGACGAACCAGTGAAAACAACCCTGGACCTCGATAATCCCGGATTACCAGCCCAAAGTCTGCTGAGAGTGTTTGTGTCTGCGAGCACCGAGGGAAACAGCAGGTAGTTAGCCGCTTTAGCATTATTAGCTTGGTTTAGCAGTTTAGCTAAATATGTCAGTGGATCGAGCGGCCTGTCAGAACCGGTCAGAACTAGCCACATTAGCTAGTGAATAGCTATCTCGCCATTTACATTTGTATCTTCACACCTTCAACGTCGAGCTGCGGTAACGTGTTGTGGGTAAAGTGATGGGAGGAGCAGAGGTGACGTTAGCTCGAGCAGCTAACGTTTCGGTTTTCCCCCGGCTCTGATAGAGTACAGTAGAGTTATTGGCCTCATAATGAGCTGCGTTTATTTTAAGCAGAAGCCTTAACATTAGCAGCAAATAGTGGTTGGTTACAAGATGAACGTTGTAGTTCAAAGTGATTCATAAACGGATCGTGATCAATAATGATGCTCTGTCCAAAGCTGACGTCACGTCTTTGATTTCTGTTGTTAATCACAGCTCAGTCTTCTTCTAAATGTCTCTTTCTGTCACCTCGTCTCTTCATCTCTTTCCACCTCCTGTCATTCTCTCTTCCTTCTCTCCTCTCCATCTTCCCTCTCTTCCTCTGCTGCCAGAGAAGAAAGCTGCTGAGAAGCCACAGTATCAGACTGAGCTGGATTCAATGGTATAAGTTGTGTTGTCCTAACTGAGAGAGGTAGTGTGTGTTGTGTATGAATGAGACTGCTGTGTTGTGTATCTCACTGCTTTGAACCAGTAACTCACAAACACAAGCACAGACTCGATTGGATTTAATTGGAAACACAGGTTGTTTAGAAACAGAGCCATGTTGACTTCTCCTTTCAGGGGCTATGACTCCATGCTTGCTAACACCAAGTATCTGGAATTAAAACAATGGATATCTTTTATATTTCTTAGCTCTGCTGATAATAAGGCATTCACCAGTGTAATGGAAGAACCACCACAAGGGAAAGTTTAGACTGTAGAGGGAATTAAATCAGCTCTGTGTGACGAATTACAAATCAGGCATGAACAGGAAGCCTCAGGAACCAGATAACTTGACCCTGGACCAGTCGTATTACTCAGCTAGCTTACACCTTCACCTGGCTGCGGTCAAGCCTACAGGTCAAAGCACTTCCACTTCCACGGCTTAGTGCAGGTGTGTAACGAGGTCTGTGTGTGTGTTTCCGTGGAGCAGATCCTGACTGTTGGTCCCTTTTTGTTTTCTCCCCTTGTGTCCTACAGAGGGAGCCAGACCTGGAGGAGCAGCCTGCAGACAACATGCCGCCCAAGTTTAAAAGACACCTCAATGACGATGAGGTCACGGGATCCATTCGCAGCGAGAGGGTGAGGCACGGACGGATGGATGGAGGGGCCGGGCGGTGTTTGTGTTTTGTACTATCAAGTGATGGAGGAAGCCAACAGGATACGGGAGTGACGGATGATTTAGAAAGGGACCAGAAAGCTGGCAGACAGTTATAAGGCATTTTTTTTACACAGCAGTCATAAAAGTAGGACTAGATTTTTTTCCAAAATGGTGAAAAACAGACGTTGATACAAGATGCAGATTTTACTGTAGGATTGATATAATAACAGTGGAAAAACTGATGGAAAAAAAAGTGAGGATAAACAGACCAGAGTTGACCTAAAAGTGCAGAAGTCCAGATGTGGCCAGATGTCTGCTTTTCATTATTGTCACAATAGCCCCCCCCCCCCCCCCCCATCCCCCACCTCCACTGCCCCTGTCCCACCCCCTGGATCCTTTACTTTCTTCAGTCCTCTGTTCTTGTGTTGAGGTGGGATCAAAGCCCAGTTTACAGGGAGAGAAATACTTTCCCTCTGCTGCCCTCTGATAATAGCTAACAGGTCTCCCCCTCATTTCTCCATACTAGCCAGAGGACAGAAAGACAGGAGGAGAGCGTTAGTGCGTCCACTTCGTCTTTGACTTCTTTGTGGTCCTATGGCCACCACCATGCCCTCAGCTTCCTCGCAGATGACAGTGTATTCATAAGAAAATAAAAGGTCTGCATTGGCATGGCATTGGCTGGTCGGCTTCAGTTCTCCTGTTAAGATGTAATGCAGCTGGCCTCATTGCATTAAATCAATCAATTTACAGGGATTATCTAATGCCCCCATCCAAACCTTTAGTACGGAATGTGAAGCCCACTGAGGCAAATGTCTATTTGTGATATTGGGCTGTACAAATATAACTGATTTGATTTGATTTGATTTGATTTGATTTGATTTAGTGTTATTGTAAGATGATCTTCCTCGAGATCCCAGATACTTCTTTGTCTGCGCACGGATTGTCCTCATTGTCACAGTCAGTTAGGGTTTTTATGGAGGTTTGGGAAACAACAGTTTTTTTCTTGTTATGACCCCATCATGTGTGAGCACTGTCATTGTGGGGTATTTGGCCATACCTGCCTTGTAAAGACAGGCAGAAGGAGCATGTATTGATCAGTGTAGCAGCTAGCTCTCCTCTGGATGAGTCAGTTACAGTATGTCTCTGTCAACAGTACCAAGGGTGTGAAGATCAGCTCGCTGGTTTCCTCACAACACTGGCAGTGACCTCAGCATTGGCCCTGTACCAGTAGAAAAGCTTTCTGCTGTTCCCGTTTCACCAGCCACACTGCCCCACACTACCCACCCACGCTTCTCCACATTTCTCCAGACCGCTCCAAACTACGTTTGTGCACGACTGCACGTGTTCACATTTACATGTGTAACCTGTTAGGCAACCGTAAACAATTAGGAAAACTCAATAAACAAAAACCGTTCACTTTTGTTTAGTTTTGGAAATGATTTCAAAGTCTTTTGGAACAGGAATTCATTCATTTCATAAATAACACAGGTCATTTAGAGCTGATAAAAGCTAGTCTGCAGAATCTGTCTGCCCCGATATTTTAATCTGCTCTGTCTGCCTACAGCACGCAGGACGGTTACTAACAAGCTAGAAAGAAAGCTGCCCCTCATAAAGGAGAAACAATGTTCTTTTTTAAACGGTTAAACGTGTTACCTGTTAAATTTCTGGTGTGTAACCGTTTAGAAATGTTTGTAAACATTCACACCCTTCTCTAAACTGCCCCACACTACCTTACACCGTATACCCGGCTCCCAGCTGCCTTCATAAGATGTTTACTGATCAATATGCAGAGCTAGCTTACCTGTGTCTGACCTTTGACCTTGTCCTGTGTCTCAGAGGAACCTGCTGGAGGAGGACTCTGACGAGGAGGAAGACTTCTTCCTGTGAGTTTCTATTTCTTCTTTTCAGGCGCTGAGCTCATTAGAACAGCAACCACCAAATGTATTTAAAGTACATTTAACACAGTAATACCCATACGGCCTGTTAACAACACCTAATCAACAGCCTACTGAGTTGTTTCAGTTCCCATTACACGTGCCAATTTGGCTTTATCTATGTTTGTTTTCCAGGAGAGGGCCCACAGGACCCAGGTTTGGAGGCCAGAATGACAAAATCAAGCAGTAAGTACAAACGCATTCCTCTGCAATAGTAAAAAGCCAGAGGTCAATGAGCAGTGTTGGCAGCACTCTTGAGTTTTGGTGTTGGTGTTATGTAACTGTTGTTGGTGCTGTTGTTAGCGAGGGTTGCGCAATATGCATGATGTTGTGAAAGCTTTACCCGGGACGTCCCAGCCCCTCTGCAGTCTGTTTCCATATTAACCTCCAGCCACGGTCGGTTCTACACGCTCTCTTCATTCATACTTGGCAACACTTTGTCATCGTCGTGGGCTCATGAAACCAGATGCCACCGTTACAAATTTGCCCAGGCTCTTCAACTACTCTGTGTGTGTGTGTGTGTGTGTGTGTGTGTGTGTGTGTGTGTGTGTGTGTGTGTGTGTGTGTGTGTGTGTGTGTGTGTGTGTGTGTGTGTGTGTGTGTGTGTGTGTGTGTGTGTGTGTGTGTGTGTGTGTGTGTGTGTGTGTGTGTGTGTGTGTGTGTGTGTGTGTGTGAGAGAACCTGGACACCTGAGCTGAGTCCTCGCCGTGTGTTTATGTGTGCGTGGCAGCCCATTCTTCTCCCTGACAGTGTGTTTTGCATGTTAAATATTACACATGCAATCAAGCTGAAGTCCAAGACCGTTAATATCTTGCAGTCTCGGTCTAAGGCAAACAGTGTGACGCTGCTGGAAAATATGAGACAACATATTCCTCCATCTTCTGAATGATTATTGCTTCCTTTTAACTTTGCAAACGTCCCCCGCTGACCCCGCATGCCTACGAGAGGTATCCTGATGGAGACTGAACTGCTCAGTTGTGGGTGCTGTGAATAAAGAGCAATGATCTGGTCACTGTTAAGCTAAAACAAACTAAACATTTGACAGGCGTTCTTTTATTTCCCATCCACCATACATGGCCGTACTCAGAGAGGATGATGTGTTTTGGAAAACTGTACCACCGAAATGAATGGTCAATCCATGACAAGTGCTCTGTCCATTTAAGATTCTGTGTCTCACTCATGCCGACTTGTCCCCTCAGGGTGCAGTCGCAGGTTGACGAGGTGATCGATGTGATGCAGGAGAACATCTCCAAGGTGATAGAGAGGGGCGAGCGTCTGGAAGACCTGCAGGACAAGTCGGGTGAGGCATTTGCATATATTACCTTTTTAGAAGAAAGACGTTTGTTAAAGGTACCATACAATTTCAGGGGGAAGGGGGATTTGTTTACATTGGCAGAGCCTGCAGTTAGTGTTGCCTTCTGTTACATCTTGTCTAAACCTCCTTGTAGTTCACTGTATATGAAGCAGGTGTGTGAAATGTGTTTGGCTTTAGGCTCCAACAACACATGCACAGGTTTCCTCTTCCTCTAGGGAGGGAGAGCTTGTGTCTCTATTAGACCTGATCATTCATGACATCCACACAGATGTTGGATAGCCGCTTCTCTCTCATGTCCGCTGGGCAAGCAAGACCAAGACAAGCATCTGGAACACATCTGAGTGTGTTTGGGTCTTTGTGTGTATGTGAGCTTTGCTGTATTTGTGTATCTGCCTCAAACAGTGCGTGTCGGTGTCTTTATGTGAGTAATGCAACCTACCGTGATTGACAGTTTGCTCTAAGTAGCCTGTTTTTAAATTCCTTACGAATAACGAGCACCTTGTCGAAGGCATCTCTTTGTGGTGAGACAGGCCGTTAACAGGCACTTGGACACAGCAGACACATGACAAGACACAGAGACTCCGAGAGGGACAAGTGTGGCGCTGCACGCTAGGGAGCTGTAACCCTGCTGATAACACGCACACACATCAAGTTAACAACAGTATCCCAGAGACGGAGCAGTGTGGGTGGGCACTGTAAACAGCTCAATTACAACAGGAACAGAAGTGGGGAAGTTTGCTCCATTGTTCTACATTTAAAGCCAACAATAGGCGACTTTTACAAACTTGTTCCCGGGAGGTATCTAACTGGCAGAGCTTACATAACTTCACAGCGTCAAGGTGGAGTCAGCCATTCTGGAGAATGCTTGTTGTCAAAATCACTTTTTGTCAAACCACAAACCACTACCTTTTTATACTGAAAACAATTCCAGTGTTAATACAGCTTAGCATTGCTAGCAACAGTGGGCCCCTTTGTTAACAAACCCTTTGTTTTTATACCAGTTTACAGAGCCTAGACTGTGTAATAATGTTGCCCACACATTCATTACGTACAGGTAGTGGATTGTGAGGAGATATTCACTTAGTTTGACAAAAAAGTGATTTTGACAACATACATTCTCAATCATTTCTGACTCCACCTTTAACCTGCACAGCACAGAGCCAGGCGGTCAGAGGTTAAAGGCACCTATCCAGCTACACAATCCACTGTGCAGCACATTGTTTACGTGGCCATTGACATATGTTTCTCTCCCCTCTCCTCACGTGTCTGTGTTGCTGCTGCGGCCATGCGACGCTCCAGAGAGCCTATCGGACAACGCCTCCGCCTTCAGCAGCCGAGCCAAACAGCTGCACAGGAGGATGTGGTGGGGAGACATGAAGGTGGGCCCAGACCTTCACCAAGTCTATTTACAAGTTCACAGTTAAGTCTTAATGGGAGGCATCAAGGCAAGTGTTTAATGTGACTTGTTTCTTCCACAGATGAAGATGATTATTGCCTTGGTAGTCGTTGCTCTCCTGCTCATCATCATCAGTGAGTATTAGACCAGACACATGAGCGCTCACTAGCTGGGTCTCCATCCCCCTGCTTTTGTGCACATTTTGAAGTATCGCATCAGAAAAGAGTGATGGAAAGGCTAAAATTCAGATAATAAAAGTTTATTGTGGGTTTTGACGTATGTGAAAAAGAGTGAATGCACGGAATGGGAGATGGAAACACATTTGTCTAATAAGTTCTGACGTAGCGAACATTAAAAACACTTGACTGATCAGCTGTTTTGTCGTCGTATTGCCCTTGTGTTCGCTGTGCGCATCATAATCTCTGCATGATGTCCTTTTTCTGAGAAAACAATAAACATGGCGAATACTAACTTCAATGAAAGGGAAATAACAAATTACCCAATTAAACCAATTCCTGCAGACCTCTCTCCATGGTTGCTTTGTTTCTGACATCTAACATCTATTTATTCAAATTTTTATTACAGCCATGATACGGTATGTTTGATGAAACTAGTGTTCTTTAACCGCTCCAACCACTTTATTGAAACGCACCTTATTCACTTTTCTTTTTTGCAAACTTGAAACAGATTTGCTTCAAATTTAAATGGAAACCTGGCTACACATATTTACATTCTGCAGAGCTTCTCGTAAATGTTTTTCTTCTCTCTTTCAGTTCCAGTGATCATGCGATATCGCTAGAGTCTGACGAGGAAGACGGAGACGGAGACGACCCTCTTCTTCCTCTCCTCTCACTCCAGCTCTCTCTCTCTCTCTCTCTCTCTCTCTCTGTGTCTCTCTTTCTCTCTCTAGTTTGCACACAGTCCTCCACTCAAGCTAGGGGGCGCCAGCCCGCCTCCCACACCCTCCTCAGTGTACCTCAAAGATCTGGCTCTCAGTACAGATCCTTTTATTGATATTTCCACATAAGTCTGCTGCGAGATCAGTTCTGAAGCTCGGTTTGGAACTCAGCCACAGAAAGGGGACACGGGAGACCTGTGGGAGATATTTTAATGCAGTCCAAGGTGAAGGAGCGCTCCATTTCATGATACATATCACATAAAGGACCCTGTCTTTGCTCTGCATATCCCGTCATACAGAGGAATGCTTTAAAGGCATGGAAGCCAGTGGCTGCTCAGATAGAGAGATGAACCTCAGATGTCTACCCATGATTCCTCGTGTGCCGACGAGAACGTTTACAGGAGAACGTGTAGTGAACACAGCTCAACACAAGGCGAGGGAACATCTGACGTCAGTGGTTCCTTTCAATCATCGGAAAGGCTAAAATAATAAAGGAAGGAACGTCCTGCTTCTTACATTATTCCACTTCCATAAATCACTGACAGCTTGTTCTGCTGTACATCAGGACCGCGTCAAACCAAAAACAACCAGGTTGTGAATGTCCGCTCTCCCCTCCGCTCCCTCACCTCTCACCTTCCTGCTGGCTCGTGCTGAGCTCTGGGCCGCTTTGGTCACGGCTCCCCTACTTTCCTGCTCCCAACATTAGAACTGTCTGTCTGTCTGTCTGTCTGTTTGTCTGTCTCTCTCTCTCTCTCTCTCTGCAGATGGTCCGGTTTTGGTTTTTTAATTCCGTCTGTTTTTCAGTTGTTATTTCCTGCTGCTCGCTCAATGGATGCCACTGAAGGGACACTTTGTCTCTGTGCTGTACCACTGTCACGCTTAAGGAGGCCATTTAGTGATGATGGAGTTAAACGTGGAGCTGTGAAACAAACTTAGGTGTCAGTTTGTCTGGGTTAATATATATATATATATACTGTATAATACATTGAAACTCAACATTTGTCATTTTATTATTTGTAATGTAATTTATTTGAGCTGTAAATATCGATTCTGTAATGATGTACAATACTCTTGGCATTGCATTGGAAGACTGTGATGTACTGATCCTTTTTTTTTTTTTTTTTTTTTGCTCTGAAATAAAGGGATTTGAAAGGCCGCTGCTCCGCTTTGATCTGGTTTAATCGCCATGCCATCCATCCCACAGCTTTCCTTTACCTCCTCATTACTCCACTTCTTTATGGCCCTGTGGCTGTGTTGGCAGTATTGAGTCCCACGGTGGCACTTAACATAGGACGAGAAGCGCTATTGTTCTGACAGACCAGCTGCTCTTGTCTTCTTTGGACCTAAAGACACACACACTGGCGGCGGGGGAAGGGGGACTGTCATCTCACACACTTGTTTAAATGCCTGCATAGCATTGGATGGTTCCTGTGTCGTGGCTGTAAAAAGGTCCAGGTCTTTTCAGCTTTCACAGACATGTTAACACACACACACACACAAGTCATCATCTGTAACTGCTTCTGGTAAGGACTGTGCCCATCCATATTCCAAGGAAAACCATATTTCTGTATACATAGTTGTGCCAGAGAGGACATTTTTTCATCATTACTGGCTGCAGACACACTCCCACGCTGGCAGCGAAGGATGTTTTGGTCCTCAATTATAGCCTAATATGCTGCATGACTTCAGATTCCGGGCATGGCAGCTGTTATTTGAGACCTATTCAAGTGAACCAAACTCAAAGAGAAGAGTGGACAATGTGCCAACCACTATAAGTAGTCATACACACAATGTCCAGTGCAGACCATCTGCTCAGGGACCATAAATCATTATCCTTCTTAAAAAAATGTATATTCTAGTGAATAACATTTTTTAAACAGCCTCACTCCTCATTTTCTGTTGACGCTTCCCAGCTTCCACCCTCTCCTCACTTTCTCATTGTAAAGACATTTCCTTTAAGAGGATGTGCCCAAAACAAAACACACACCACATTATACCTTATTCATCCATCTGTCCTTCCACTCTTAGGCCTGCAGATGAGGTGAGGTAAGGTGAGGTTCAATGGCACAAACCTGCTGTTGGAAGAGTAGTGTGTTTTGCAGATATGTGTTGCATTGTACCCCTTGGCCCTCTGGCCTCCCTAACAGTAAAGCATCTGGGCTAGGAGGTGGTTTAGGATTCAGGTTGGCCTGGCGGGTCAGCAGAGATGGATGAGGAGTCTGAACGTACACAGAAGTAAATTGATAGTTTGGAAGAACCCAAACAAAAAGGTCAGATATACAGCTGAGAGCTGTACAGGAGGACTGTTGAGATTTGTGTGTGCGTGCGCCTGCCTCATCACATGCCTCTCTGAGCAAGTGTCTCACTTTCATTCTCTCCACCTGCCTCTCTGAAAATAAACAAGAGATCATGCTTGCGTCGCATGACTGTTGAACATGTTTGTGATACTGTGTTAAGAGATGTCCATGGTGAGGACGTACAAGAGGCTGCAACTAATCTACCCGAGCAGGAAGTGAGCTGGAGAAAGGAATGGGCTCCCCCACGTTGTGTTAAATATAGATGTTGAAAAACTGAATACACAGACACACACATTGTTGATGCAAGGACACTGTTTATGGGGGTTCAGGCTTCTGGCCATTGCTTGACTTGTGACCTCGACCCTTCGTAAAGACAGACCTTATCGGCTGCTTATGTCACGTTCTGGTCCCTTACCGCTATGAAAGGGGACACCAGCTCCTTGGGAGGTAACTATATATTCCATGTTAGAGCCATCCCATGAGGCCCCTCTTTGCCTGCCGTACAGTTGCTATATCTCAGATCCCCTCAGACTCATGAACAGCATCAGGATTCTCAGAGAAGACGTGAAGAATAGATTTTTTTTTCTTTTTTTTTAAATATTTTTTTGGGCATTTTTGCTTGTATTAGACAGATTTTTTAAGAGCCCATTCTGCTCCGATTGGCCAGATCCAGGCGGTAGTGTTCATAGATTGCCTTAGCAAAGATACCCCTGGAGCCTCAGGTGGGGCTTCCTATGGGAAAAGTAAAATGCTAATGACCTGCGGAGCGCCTGTCGTCTCATTTTGAGCTACTCATGGCAGGGCGTCATATGCCAATGAGCTGCAGAGTGTTGCATCACACTGCAGCTTTCCAACAGCGTGCTGATACATTTCGTGGGCTGGTAGGAACACCAAATATTCAAATATGTGCACAGCGGTGAAAAAGTTATTCATATTATGTCCTCTTTGAAGGTGCACTATGTAACTTTGTGTGTGTCAGAGAAGTGAACATTTTTCAAAGTATACTCTCATAAATGAATAAACAAACTTTCCTCACAGGACAATTGGATCCCTGGAACATCGTTTGAAGTTAGAAAAAGCTACTCTAAAAGTTACTGTTTCACTGCAGTTGTTGTTGTTTACAGCAGCAGGGCCCACAGTTTTGTTTACAAACCTATTTTAGTCTTACATTTGGTTCAAGCTATCTCAAGATAATTCTGTTTTGATTTATGATTATAGAATTATTCAATTCTAAGAATTACATGTAGAGTAAATATGTTTTTTAAATGAACTGCAGGCTCTGCAAATGTTAACAAAATCCCCCTCCTGTGAAACTAGTTTAAAGTGGAGTAAGTGATGCTTGAGAATGCTTGTTGTTAGAATCCCTTTTTTATTATTTATTTATTTTTTACAAATCAGTGAATATCTCCTCACGATCTCCTACCTGTCCTCTTTTATCTTGTTTTAGTGCTAACAGAGCCCAGCTTCTGTAAATGGGCATGTTGTTAGCTATGGTGGGACCCCTTTGTTTACATACCCTTTGTTTACATACCAGTTTACAGAGAAAAGGTGATTTTGACAACAGGCGTTCTCAAGAGTTGCTGACTCCACCTTTAAATGACTTTGCAGAACTTGCGTCCTAGGCTCTCTCTAATCTTCTCTGTGTGTATTGCATGCAACAACAGACCAAGGCTAATTTCCTGCATGTGAAAACTCAGTTCTGGACATAGTGTGTATGCAAATGGGATGTTTTTGTCAGCATCCCACTACTTTCTCTTTTCCTCTTCCCTCCCCTCTCTGATCCCCCCATCCCAGCCTTCTCCCTCCCTCCCTCCCTTTCACCTCTCCTCTCCTCTCTTATTTCCCTCCTAACGTCCCCCTCCAGATAGTATAAATATCTGTGAACGGCAGGGGAGAGCTCAGTATTACAGACCTGTCCACTGAGGAGTCACAAGGGAGAAGAGGAAAAAGAAAAGATATAAAGCTTACCTGAGGGTAGAAACCAGGACATAGGGAATAAGTAAATGATCAAAGTAGAATTCCAGTCGAGAGCTTAAAAAAACCAAAACCAATTCTTCGGAAACAGAGAATTTGAAGGACATTTTCAGAATCCAGCATGTTCCTCCTGTTCTTGCTGTGCGTGTGTGGTCTTCTCCTGCAAGGGGACGCTCAGGGCCGCGCCGCTCTGTGGACAGGCAACGACCGCAGTGGACGATGCCAGTACACCTTCACGGTGCCCAGCCCCGCAGAGGCCAGCTGCCCGCAGAGCGGAGGCCCAGAGGTGGAGGGTCTGAAGGCTAGACTAAGCCTGCTGGAGGTGCTAGTGTCCAGGCTGGCTGGAGGAGGGGACGTCGGGGGTCCCCCAGAGTCCCCCGGGGCCAGCAGAGCTCAGTCTGAGCTCCAGGAGGCTCTGAACAGGGCGGTGGGGGAGAGGAACCTGCTGCAGGGGGAGAAGGAGCGTCTGCGGAGGGAGCTGGAGGGGCTGCAGAGAAGAGTGGAGGAGATGAGGAGGGAGACAGAGAGGCTGAGGAGCAGACCCCCCTGTCCTCCACAGGCCCCTGTGGTGCCACCAAGCCCCCCTCTGATCAGACCAGCTGGAGGTAAGAGATTTACTCAATACCAGCACACACTTTAAAGCTATAGTGCAAAACTTTTTCATACATTTAAACCATCGGCAATCAAAGGCGATTAAGCCTATGGGCTTTACAAAACTCTCTCTGTATTTCTCAGTATGGCTGCATTTACTCAAGAAGAGCCCACAAAATGTTTCTGTTGTTGATTCTACTGCTAAGAAAACACCTGCAGCAGAAGGAATAAAATATGTGCATGATCACTGAAGGCGTTCCTCATGTAGATGCACCAACAGTGTTGTTGTAATAACTCAGTATTCCCCATGGGTGTAAAAGAAGTTACACAGTTTAAGATAGCTTTTAAAAATATGCCATTTAAGGATAACGGAGTAAAGCGATGACACATAAACGTCAACTATGCATATGGAGCCACTCTTTGGTGTCTTTGTGTGTCCGGTTATTACACATCTGCCAATCTGCACAAATCCCCTTATAGAGAGCAGGTGAACAGTGCGTGCACCCCGTGGCGATGCATGATGTACCTGCTTGTGTGGTTCATGTTTACTGTGCAGAGACTGCTGGGCTCAGGTTTCCCTCCCCGCTTCCTGCCTGCATTTAGGGGTGGTGGCAGGCCAAAGCGGGTCAGCTCAGGATTTACGAGCAGATCCCAGCGTCCTTCATGACGTTTATGACTGGTGTTTCCCTCTCTCCATGACGAGAATGGCGCGAATAGCCGGGGTAGGGCTGAGAGGGGGGGGGACCTCAGAGGGGGGGTGAAATGTGATGCACGCAATGGAAGGGGTGGTCCAGTGCCAAGGACTCATCTCAGGGGCTTTTGATGACGCCTGGTGGGTCAGGGCTGGAGGGCTCTGGGCCAAGAACACTACACTCCAAAGGGTTAGAGGGCTTCAACAGAGCTGGGGAGTTATAAGCTCTGGTATTCTGTGTGTTTGCAGTGGCCAAACAGACGTTGATTAGCCTCCAGTCTGTGCCCGTTTTCCCACACCCGCCTTCCCCCTTTCTTCCCTGGGCTAAGCCATCATCAACTCGGTTGTTTACACTCTTAGCTCTCAATGTGTTTTACTTGTGAAGCTGAGATTTGCAGCGGCAGTAAATCCTTCATAGCGCCAGTCATCCCTATACCCCCTCTGCATCGGGAGAACTTCCGTACATCCCATGCATACTCAGGGTTATCTGTTAAGCTCCTCATGTTTACACCTGAAATACACAGAGAGGGTCCCTCAGCATGAGAGGGCAGATGTCGAACAGATCATAGGGAGACGAGCAATTTGGCAAGTTCGTAACTCGGACTGGAAAATGCTTTTATTTACTACTAACACTGAAAATATATGAGCTGATACGCTATGTGATGCGATGCTATTTTGAGAACTTAAAAATATTCCTGCACATTTATCGCTGGTAGTGACAGCACAAGCCAGCTACACATGGCTTTATGCTCAAAAGATAAACCAATGCAGAATAAAAGGTGCTGATGACATTCGACAGGACACACAAGAGCTAAAAAAGATCTCAACCTCTAACAGTGAACATGTGCTGTACTGGAAGAGTACCGTTAGGCAAGGTGCCTAAGGGGAAACACTTTGACTCAAAATATGTGACCGTGTTAGAACAAAGTCAGTCGTAATGTAAGAATCTTTTAGGTTTATGGTGATGACAGGGACAAGCCCATTATCGAAAACACAGTGGGCCTCACGGGGGTCTTCAGATGTTTGCTCACAATTTCCTGGAGGTCCTAAAATTCTGCCAGAAATGTCTCGATCCGTGAGCAATGGGGTGGACGCACTAAAACTTTCAGTGCCTTGACCTTGTCTGCTGCTTACACGCACATAGAACCCTGGCGATATTATTAATATAAATGTTTCCTGACAACAATAGGATGGGAATGCTGAGGGGAGCTTTAGTGAGCTGTGTCTTTGTCTGGGAGGTTTATTGATTCTGCTCAGAGACTTCCTAAACAAAGAGGCAGGATATGAGGGATGAAGGCAACACACACACACACACACACACACACACACACACACACACACACACACACACACACAGCAACTCTCCCATGTCGCTGCTGTTTATCATCATTTCCAAGCTCCGGCTCCTCTTCATCAACACCCAGATGCTAGCGTTTAATGTTCTCTGCATCATTTAGGCTCATTATGCAGCTGGACTCATGGCAGTGCACATGCACTGCTCACACAGACCAGCGCCCAGTCAGTCACCTACGGATACACAAACACCCTGCGCTCTATACCCATCATCATTCAAACCTATTTGAAAAGCTTTGCTTTTGTAAACATCTCTATGTTTATTTGCCAAGCCTAGTGAGGAGAAAATACAGACCTCCATGCTGTTGACCTTTCACGGTAATGGAGGAGTGAGGGGACAGGGACGAGGAAGGGGACAAGGACAAGGACACATTAAACCAGTTTTCAATAGTTCTCTAACTTGCTGTGCTAAAGTCACAACTTACCAAACCCAGTTGTTCATAATTCAAGAACATTTCATCACTTAGCGCAAGGCGCTAACAAGCCAAACATGTAACATACAGTATTATACCAAACATCATGTTGAGCTGGACCTCCAGGCAGTTTGACACTTATTCTCTAATTGTTCTTTAATTTATAGCTGCAGTTTTTTTTTAAGTTTGCATAAAACAACACATGTATTTGTGTGCCTTGAAAATAGTTTTGCATAGACTTGTATGGTGGCCCCTAAGAGCTAAACTCATTGCACTTGAGTTTTGTCTATTTGCATGTGCTTTCTTCAGTTGTAGTGCATTGAGCTCTCAGGGCCAGCATAGGGTCATTTACATACTGTATATAAATCACGATTTGTGTGTCCTACTGTGAGCATTCATTAATAGTCAGAGTGGTGTGATTCCATGCAGGCCTTATACCTGACAGTGATACAGGGGAGACAGAGCCAAACGGCTTGATCAAAGCCGTGATGACGCGACAGTCGACAGTGCTCGGGTCGAGTGTGTCAAGTATGTGTGTTAACGGTCGGCCAATCTACCGACTGTCTGACTCCAGAGCAGCTGGGAATCTGCTCAGGGGGGTGTTTGTTTCATGCTGTCAGGACAGTGCCATGGCCACCAGCACACTCCAAACACTCTCTTCACTATTGTGTGCCCCATGTTAAATCATTCATCTCTCTGCATGTGTGTGTGTTTAGGTTCCATCCCCATGTCTCACCTGATGGCCAGGCCCAACAGGCAGGGAGACAGCAGCAGTTTGAGAGGTGGGTTAAGTTTGATGCAGAACCAGGCTTCACTTTACTATTTTTTTTTCTCCAATTCAAACAACTTTATTAATCCCACTAAGGGCAATTGGTTATGAGCAGCAGGTTGTCTTATACACAGAACACATGTCACACAAGAAAATCAAACAGATACACCAAGGAGCTTGGATGCGGAAGACATCTATAAATAAATAAATTATACATTGTGTTAATATACGGTATAGGTGATATTCATAAAACCCCTCTAAGATACTAAGGTATGTTAAGAATTTAAAAGAGAAAAGAATGATTAATAGTCCCCTTCTTGAACCCATCAGACTCAGCGTGGCAGCACGGATCTACAGGCTTCCAGGAGCTGAAGGCCGAGGTGACAGAGGTCCCTGCTCCAGACGGCCCTGAGGAAGTTACAGGTCTGTGTTCTCTTTATTTCTCCCTTTAAGGACCATACTATTGGTTTAGAATGTTTACTACAGATTGTATACACTTAATCCAGTTCAGCCGTTTTCCAAACAATGCCGCTGTGTTTAAAAAGATGTTATCCGGGTTTTCCATCAAATCAGGCATTCCTTCATTTTCATTCATTTCTGTGTGATGAGAAAATCTATTAGCCGTCTAGTGCAATACATTTCAGTGTAGTGCAATCCATTAGAGTGTAAATTAAGTTTGCATACTTTTACGTTTTTAGATTAAAGCTGGGGTGGAGGATTTGGGGAGAAAATGGCAGTTGGGATAGAGATTCAAATCCAAATACCTCAACCGCTCCACTTGTTCTCTTCGGTACCTCCCCTATGGTCCCTTCCTGACACGCTCTACACCAACAAAGTCGTGCCAAAGTGAATGGACAGTCCCAACAGCCAATAAGAAGAGAGAATCGGAGCCCCGCTCTGATTGGTCAAAGTGTCAGCCCATGTTAACTTTGACCAATCAGAAATCACATACCCCAGCTTTAACTTTGATTGAACACATGCATAGTAGACTTTTGAAATCCTTTTTTTTTACTTCAAGGACCATGCCAAGATAATGCAATTAAAAGTGCTAGCACACAACGCTCTGGTGTATCTCTGTATCTTTGGATTGTGCAAGAACACAACCTTTTGAAAACTTGTGAAAATTATAAGAATTTATGTTAGTCAACCATGCTTGTTTTGACCTATAAAGAAATGAAAATATTAGAAAAAGTTAATGAATCTGACACAAGTTATTATAATATATTTATTATTACATGTTTTGAACAAGTTAAAGGAAGCCTGTGTAGCACAGAGGGGCAATTGTGTTGCATGTATCACACCTTTTGTTTTCAAGCTGTTTAAGGAAATGCACAATGCATTTTTGTAAGAGATAATGGAAATAAACAAGGAGTTTGCATGTTTGTCAAAAATGATCAACTAAAATGTAAAGATGTTGTTAAGGAGTTCAAACTTGCAAACACACCAGTATAGTCCTTTAACACCCAATCCTGGCAGGTGATACCCTTCTCACTCTCCCATTTCCTTCCTCGTCCCTCTCCGCTGTCCATCTGACCTGGCAAACATGACACTGACCCCCCCCCCCCCCCCCCCCGACAGCCTCAAAGCAAATACAGCTATTAATACTGCAACATTTGGGGCGAGAATACCAGAGTCATGCCAATCCGTAGGTATGACAGCCTGCCTGAGTTAAATTTTTGTCTTGTAAGTAGAAGCCCAAGGGAAAGGGAAAGCCCCCTTAACGAGGATGTCACTCACTGCTAAACCTTCCTCTGATGGCTTCCCCAAAACCATTGCCGCAGTCTGTTCTACTGAATGGCTCGCAGCTCGTTTGATTGTTTGGGCCATCATGAAAAAAACACGAGACGTCATACAATCAACCGCCACGGGGGAAGCTACATGGCCACAAGTGTATTTATAAAACATATTCCTATCAAACCCTTAATCCAATGCTACGGCATGGACCTTAGAGCAAGGGTGTATTTTAGGTTGTGGTAAATATGCAGCCTGCCTTATCAGTAAGACAAGAAGCAGAGAGATCCCTCCCTGGATGAGTTTGTAACCCAACTGCTGCCTCAATGGTGGTGCCTCAGACAACATGTTGGCTAACAGAGATGTCAGGCAGCAGCTGAAGACCTTCATTTGTGTTTCAACAACCTTAGACCTCAGAGGTCATCTCAGTGATGCCTCACCATAAACCATAAACCCTAATGTCATTCCCCTGGTAGAAGAGGAAATTGACCCAAGGCTGTTTAAACCATCGTGTGGGGTGAATATTTTGTTCAATTTAAGTTTTGTTGTACATATTATTTTTTGTTATTGTGCTTGAAAATATCACGCCAATGAAGCCTATTGAATTGAACCTAAGGATTCAAAGCCTTTATCTAACTTTTGACATGGACACATTGAAATGGTCAAGAACAACATCAATTATATACAGTATTGTGAATCTTCCCTCTCTCATGTTTCTTCTCCTTCCTGTTGGTAGGTTGTGGGGAGTTGGTGTCCGTTGGTGAGCCTGTCACTCATAGGAAGGCTGACAACATAGAAGGTAAATATGGTGTTTGGATGCAGGATCCTGAGTCCGTCACCCCTTACGGACCCAACATGATCTGGCGGATCGACGCTGTTGGCGCTGACGTCAGGCAGCTGTTTGGGTATGAAGACATGGTACAACTCTCTAAAGGCTTTCCATCAAAGGTGAGTGTTCATCCTAGGTGAATGAGATGTGTTGTTAATGTGAAAAAGCAAAAAACCTTAAAGGTCACCCATTGTGCATAACGCACTTTTTCATTTTTTTTCAACATTCGTATGGGTCCCAGAGACTCCCAAAGCATTACATAAAACAACCCTCCCTTTTTCTCAACTTCCACCTTTCTGAAAACTTGTGTTTAAAAACCCCAGTCAGAAGTTCTCCCCCTATGATGTCATAAGGGGAGAAGCCACGGCCACTCATTACCAACCTAACTTATCACTACAGATCCCCCTGAATCTAACTGCCAGTAAGACTCAAGGCCAATCAGAGCAGACTGGGCTTTTTGGGAGGCTAGACAAAACGGAGTGTTTCAGACAGAAGCTGAAAAGAAATTTTGCAATGGCACTGTGAGAAATATAGTTTTTTTTAAGTCACTACACAATGGTTACAGTTTCTAATAAAAACTGAGCAGAATATGTGACCTTTAAGTCCCTCCTGGCTACTGTCTCATGTTGTCGTCGTCCCCCATGACAGGTGCTGCTGTTGCCTGAACCGTTGGAGAGCACCGGTGCGACTCTTTACCGAGGCTCTGTGTATTATCAAAGACGTCGGAGCCGCACTCTCATCCGCTACGACCTGGCCTCTGAGACCATCGCAGCCCGCCGCGACCTCCCCCACGCCGGCTTCCATGGCCAGTTCCCTTACTCCTGGGGGGGCTACACGGACATCGACCTGGCCGTGGACGAGCAGGGACTGTGGGCCGTCTACTCCACCAGCAAAGCCAAAGGAGTCCTGGTGATCTCCCAGCTGGACCCGCACAGTCTGGAGGTGAAGAAGAGCTGGGAGACGCAGATCAGAAAGAACTCTGTGGCCAACTCCTTCATCATCTGTGGCAAGCTGTACACGGTGAAAAGCTACGCGGCACCCAACACCATCATCAACTACATGTACAACACTAAAACCAGCCAGGGGAAGGCCCTGTCCATCCCCTTCAAGAACAAGTACAACTACAGCAGCATGATTGACTATAACCTGGCTCAGAAGAAGCTGTTTGCCTGGGACAAGTTCCACATGGTGTCCTATGACCTCAGGCTGGGCCCCCCGCAGGCCAAATAGTTCTGTCATGATGAGTGACTGCTGAAAAGTGACATTTGCTCACCTTTCGTTCTGTTCCTGCTTTTAAAGACTCAAGAGCTTCAAAGTATAATGTGTGTGGTAGCAGTAGTTATCATGTCAACCCAACACTGCCAGTTTGAACATCTAGAAGAGCCAGGGCTGAAGCACCCCAACTCCAAAGTGAAGACGTTTGAGGAAGTGTCGGTCTGCAGGTTTGCGCTTGTTTCTGCAGCGGGAGGGCACGGTCCACAAACATGTTGTTTTTAGAGGAATTATTTTTGTACCGCCTTTAATTCATATGTATGATTGTATTGTTTCTTTTTGTTAAGCTATGTATATTTGAGGTTTGAAAGATGAAGCATAGTCCAACTTCACAAGCTAAGAGGGATAATCAATGCATATCATTTAAAACACAGACTCCTGTGATACGACACGCCCTGCAGTGTTTCACCAGTCAGCCTCTTATATTAAATAAACTACTGCCATGTATTGGAATCTTGCATGCACTTGTACATTGTAGTCAACATAACGATGCAATGTTCAAATTGTCATGAAATAAACTTCTTCCTAAATTACAGTTTAGATGGTTATTATGGAACGGTATACCCTTCTATGGATAAAAAAAAATAAAAACTTTTGAATTTTTTTAAAGAAAACCTTTATGTTTTTTTTTTAAAGCTGTAACTGATGACTTGCTGACAAAGGAAAAACTATTATCCTCAAGATGATTTTTTTTTCCTTTTTTTAATCTTAAATACATTTCTCCTTGTTTAGCTTAATAACCTAATAAACAATCAACTCATCCAAAAAACTTGGTCACAAAGATGAAAGCAAGGCTCCCCCCCACAGATGAAAAATTAAACCTTAAACATAATCAGTATCAGGCAATTTATGACTATGGGTGTCCAGGTTGTAAACAAATCTCTAAGGCAGTTATTGAGTTAAAATCATTATAAAATTATGAAAGAAGGGGTCAAACAAGTCACCAGCCAAAGTGAAATTCAACTACCATCTAAATATAAACAAGTAATTCACAAATAGCTCTTAATAGTCTCAAGGATTACATTTTAATAAGCTATTTGTACACCACAGGCATTACAGGCCTATTCTGGGTACTGTGGTCAAAGTTCCCACAAGAGGGGTCATGACGAATTAAAGTCCCTTAAACTGACAAAGAAAGTGTACATCAGAAAACCCTTCACTATTCCTATTAATGGCCAATAACCAATTTATAAGGAATTAATGAAAATGTACCACTGATAAGCATCTGTTGGACATAATAAACCATTTAAAGGGCATCACGATTGAATGAGGTATCCAAGTATTCCAAACACTTGGAAATGCTCATTTAGGTTGTTAGGTGTTGTAGTGACACCTACTGGCCTGACGTGATCCATGCAGTTAGATTCTGATGTAAAACAGTAGACTCAAAGTAAAAGACAGACATCACTGAAAAACATCTCAACAGTATATTATTTTTATTAGTTTCTGTAACCAAACCGAGAGAATGTAAATAAGACCGTACATATTTTAATACAGCGATGAAACCCCTGTACAAGTTCAACAAAAAAAAAGAAAAAAAATCATTACCCTCCCTCCCTCATCCATCCTCCAAAGCAAGGACTCTTCCCCTGGCTCGGGGTGAGGCGAGGAGGACACCCTCCCCACCTCATGGTGCATACTACTGTACATAACTGAAGGACCCTAGTCTCCACAACCCCGAGGTGTAAGCATGGTGGGTGGGACAGCCAGCGGAGGTGAGGCAGAGACACAATACAGCACTGATTGCTCTTTTCAGTAAAGACAACTAAACAATAAGTGTCCTTCTGCCCAAACGCTTTAGAACTTGAGGCTCCTCATTTAATCTTTTTCCCTCGTTCTGTCCTGTTCTTGTTCGCCCTCATTGTGAGGGTCGACACACTCGTTTTTTTTTTACTGTTTCAACAATCAAATCATCACCGTCTTCTAGTCGTCTAAATAGCCCTATCCTGCTATACTCTAGCTAAGGGCACTGAAATCAGTCAATAGCAGCATGTCTGGGAGCTTTACAGTGAAGTGTGTTTGTGACAGCAAGGATGGTTGTGAAAGCAGTGACAGGGTGTGTGTATGACAGTAGCCCCCCCACATGGAACAGCTGTAAATAGTGACCATACATCAACCATATCCTTTAAATCCACTCAAAATCTGCTGCCATGGCAACATGACACCTAAAAGGCTGTGGAATCATATCTGCACTGCTTTAACCTTTGGCTAAATAAACAGGAGAGTCAAGCTGCAAGCTTTCTCCCCACTCAGACCACAAACACACACCCGACACACCCTCCACAACACATCAATAATTCTCAGGCAAAGGAGATGAGAGCAGAAGGCAGGAGCAAAGGCTCACAGGCAGACTAATACAAAAAAAAATCAATCAATTCAATTAACTGCTGCAATTTTCACATTTGCATTCTGGTAAAACAAACAATATGACGACATGGTGTGGTGTCTGACTTAATGACCCTGTGCGGGCCGTTGATGAAACCGTTTACAGTGAGTGTGTTGTAATGAGGTGCATTTCCATGAGCACAATCTCTGGATTAGTTATGACGGGAAATTGGGCAACAAAAAGCGTGCTTCACTAAATGACGTCTCCTAAAAAGATTGTTTGACTACAAAAACAAAACTGATTCATTCTTTCTTTTAACAAAACAGGTTCCTCCTATAATATGTGCGATCCTATTTCGGGAAAAATAAAAAGGAACAGAAATCAAGAGCTATAAAAATGGCAAACTCAGCAGCAAATCTCATTTAAATTTTCTTCCGGCGGCTCGCCTCTTATCTACCGTCCCAGTATCTCTATGGAACGACGTGTGCGGCCATTTCAATCGACATCTAAATGCGATGGAAGAATCCAACTCAAACGCCGCCGCCTACAGTGGGACGAGACGGGGGAAGAGAGAAGAGGAAGAGGATTATGTATAAGCAGGACAGTGCCTACTGTCAGTAACCACTAGCGTCCCAATCTCAACTCCTCCCCCCCCCCCACGCTGTCCTCCAGAGCTGATATGAGGTGGTGACTGAGTGAATGGAGGCTGGATTCTCCCTCTTCTTCTCTTCCATCCATCCATGCGTGGGTCTGGCAGCTCTTTACTTGCCCTCTTCTGGTTTGATGGCCTGTGGTTTTATGGGGCCAGTCCGTATGGGCTTGCCTGCAGAGACTGGGGGTTTGTCAGAATCTGGGCGGTCGCCTCCTGCCTGGTGGTTTGGAGGCGTGGTGTCGAGTGGGGGTTTTCCCCCCTGATCAAGCCGGGACACTTTGCTGACTTGTGGGGCCTTGAGTTGCTGCTGCTGCTCGAAGAACTTATGAGTGGACTGGAGCACCTCAGCCCGCTGCTTTGCCTACAGAGTGATGAAGCAAACGTTAGAGCCAAGCCGTCCATCATCTCATCAGCTGACTGGCCAGTTAAAGGTGAAGTCAGTGATTCAAAATCTGTGAATATGTCTCCTCACAATCCCTCACCAATGTGTGTGTAGGCTGAAAATAAAATCTGGTGTCAATACACAGCCCAGGCTCTGTAAGCAGGTATGTAAACAAAGGGGCCCTACGTAGCTAGCAATATCAGTTTACATAGCCTTGGCTGTGTATTAACACTGAATTTTTTTAAGCACACACGCCGGTAATGGATCGTGAGGAGGTATTCGCTGATTGAGCAGATTAAATATGGAAACAGACCTTTAGGTCCTGTTCAGCCTTCATAGAGCCCAATGGGCCTCTGGGTGCCATGGGGGGCCCGGGAGGTCCCCGGGGAGGGTGCTGAGGGTGCTGGCTGTGCTGCAGGTGCTGGCTGTGCTGCAGGTGTGGTGGGTGAGGTGGGTGTGGCGGGTGTTGAGCACGGGGATGGGGCATGAGACCACCACCCAGATTGGGTGACATTTGAGGGCCCATTTGAGGGCCCATGGGAGAGCGCTGGACTCCTCCAGCAAATGAGTTTGTGTGAGGAGGTCGGACCAGAGGAGAGACGATGTTGGGCTGCGACAGAATCTGAAACCAATAGTTGACAGTTGTTTTTCATGCTAATAACCAGTGCTTTATACAAACAGTTCATTACAGGTGACTGATATTCTACCTGTGGGTTGAACTGGCCAGGGAAGTGCTGCGTCATCCTCATGCCGGCAGAGCTCGGCTGAAACTGCTTCTGGTACAGCATGCTGTTCATCTTACTGGACTGGTTACTAGGAGAGGTGGAGCTGGCCCTAAACACAGAGGAAAGTCAGGTTAATCAAGTGCTTTAAAATACCCGGTGAGAGCACAGTTGAAAGATTAGTGACTTTGGTCTGTGTTAGGGTTGGGCCATTCGGATCAAACTGGACATTGAAAATGTCCACCGTGAAAAATCGTTATGGGGGACATGCTATTTATATGCATTTCAATGGTAGTGACACGTTAGCAATGGATATTTATCACTGTCAAGGACTCACAGGAGCAGCGGCTACAAACTTGGTAGCAAAAAAAGCATACCGAGTCCATCCGGCAGTATTTGGGATTTTATCCAAATGAAGTAGGTGAAACAGGAGACAACTGAAGTAGTGTAAAATATTTGTTTGAATGCCAGCCACATAAAAAGAGGCCAGACAATAAATCTCAGCAGAACAGGTAGCTATCGCCAAATAACTGTAGCTGGAGCTTTTTCTAATGACGGAAGTAGTGCCCCGTTGATTAAAGTGGAGGAATCCACCAAATCTCCCTCTTAACTACGTACAAATAGAGCCAGCCAATATTGTGGCGGCCCTCCAACTGTTAAAGTGGCCATGGTTTTGCCAGTTCGGTCACAACCTCAACATAGCCTTTAGTACTGCTCCTCAGCAGTGGACGGCCAGCACAGATCTGGCATTAGGAGTTTGCTTTTTCTCACAGCGGGCTGAGAAGATGTGAACTGCGCACAGCACCGGAGGAGCTGATACTTGCTCAACACTTCTTAACTACGGTAATTAAATAAAGTTTGGCCAAATCTACTATACGCAAATCATTTTTCATTTTATGGTCAATTGCAGTGCAAATCGATGCAGAGAAAAAGAAGACTTTATGTTGATAAAGCTAGCTTGTGAACTTTGGGCACATATTGGAACAAGTTTGGGCAATAAGGCTTAACTGTAGTTAATTTACTTTAAAGTTATTAAATATGTTTTTCTAAAAAAGGACTTTGCAACAAGGTGAGGCTCCAAACAAAAAAAGGTGGAGAGAATCCTTGAGCAGATGCAAACCATAAAGGGGGTATTTGCTGAGGAAAAAGCCACAGCCTGCTCCCACAGTTTACATGGCAAGACATTAGTGTGCTGGAAGCACTAACAGCGTGTCAACGCCAGTAGCGGCGTTCACAGATATGCTCTCCAGAGAAAACTGTCACAATTTCCTGCTTCTGCCCATGTTGTCCACCTACAATATGTGTTGTAGGAGTCAGAGGGAAATGCAAAACTCCCAGCTGACCTGAAGCACGTTTGAAAATGGGGAAATGACACCGCCACCCAGTAGACAATGCACAAAGCAACTATGCTGGACCCCAGACAGACGAGACCACATGAAAGCACAAGATGTAAATGCAACAGAAACAGCACTGTTAGTGATGGTGGCTGAAGCAGCATCAACAAGCGCAACACCCAGTCTGCGCAAGCAGGATAGGAGGGAGAGGAATCCGTTGCTGGCAATGCGCCAAAGAAAAAAAAATACGTTTATTGAGCAGTCTTCTGGGGGAACAAAAGAAGCCACAACAGCAGCCATCCCCACTGCCGAGACAGATTACCATATACCTGCAGGAAAGGGTTATTGATGGTGAGGACCATCCACTGAATTGGTGGAAAACTAACCAAGTACTCTCTCCTCTGATGCCCACGGTAGCTTGGAAGTAACTGTGCATATTCATCAACATCTGTGCATCTGAAAGGTGGTTCAGTACAGCGGGTGACGTTGTCACTCCACTCCGCAGCTTGCTAAAGCCGGAAAAGGTCAACATGTTAGTATCTCTGGCCAGAAATCTTTTAATTTGTTCCAGCAAAACTGCATGGTAAAAACAGTGAAGCAAGTGTGAAAGCATTGCATTATTTTTAAATTGCATTTTGTTTGCACAGCAAAGCTTTGGTTGCAAAAATGTTATGCCTATTTATACTTTTTTTATTGAGAATTTGCTTGGATGATTGTTAGCCTTTATTTTTTTTAAGAGTAAAGTTTATTTTTAACAACGTGTGATTTCTCTGCTTTTCCAAAGTTGGTAAATCTTTTATTTAAACCTTTAATGGCTTTTTATTGTATTTTATGTCTGCCAATATCTTTAAAAAATATATATATCTTGAATGCATCCGCCTCGGATCCAAGCGGGAAAGCATTTCATTTCAGGGTAATCTCTAATGGATCTAGTGGACATCGTCGCCGTTCGGCCCAACCCTGGTATATGTGGCAACAAGTATTTGATAAAAATAAAAATTAATGAATAGTTTTGGTGCAGTTTGTGTTCACACATATTTACGTTTGTGGGTGATACCTATAAGGGCTGGAGGTGGGTGTAGTGCTCCTGGCGCTCATAGGTGGGGTTCCAGGCTTCACATCCATCCCACTGCCAAAGAGTTTCAGATCCATGTCCATCTGTAAAAGTGTCAACACACAAGACTGTTACAGCTCCACTTTTAAAATCCAAAGCCGCCTGCGTGTCTGAGAGTCACACACATCAGTACCTTGTTGGAGGGAGGCTGCATCATGCTGTGGCTGGGGCCCATGAGGCCTCTGTATGGCTGGGAGACTGGGGGCTGTCGGTTCATGTTGGGGGGCTGGGACTGTGGAGGAGTCGGAGGCAGTGCCAGGAGCGGCTGGCCTCCACCCGAGCCAAAGTTTGACAGGGACAACTGGGAATTGGGCAGAGGGACTGTCACCTGGAGGCAGAGCAAGACAGACAAATGTTACATACCCAGATTTCAAATCAATGAGTTTGATGAGGAGGAAAACAGGATAAGCCCTTACAGAACAATACATTGCCACTATAACGTTTGCATAAAATGTACCTGTTGCATTGCAGAACTGGGCGACTGAGCGTTGCTATAGTAACTACTCTGGCCATGTTGTTGCACTTGCCCAGAGTACATGTTTGAATGCTGATTCATCCCCTGTCGAGCCTGAACCAGAGAAACATGTCACATTGATTACAAACGTAAAGAGAAGAAACTAAATACAGATGTCAGTATGACAAAATGTCAATATATAGATGAAGTGAAACATTTCCTCAGTTCTGACTGTTTACCTGCATCAGATGTGTGTCCATGAGCTGGGAGCCTCCCATGCCAGAGGGCTGGTTGAGCTGTGGCTCAAACAGAATAGGAATGTGCTGGGTGGAGGACTGCTGCTGATAGGCCATGTTAGACTGAGGCTTGCCCAGATCAGATGCCTGCATGCCTGCATAGCTGTGCAGTCCTGACAGCATCATGGAGGGCTGCGACAGGCTGCTCTGCATGAACGCCTGCTGAGACCTGAGGAAGGGAGGGTCAAGAAAGGGTCAGACAACAGAACAATCAAAACGGGGATACTGGCACTTAAAAGGTTGAGTCAGCGATACCGGAGAATGCTTGTTGTCAAAATTAGTGAATATAACGATCCGCAACTGTGTGTGCACTGAAATAAAATCTGCTGTTCATACACAGCCTAGGCTCTGTAAACTGGCATGTAAACAAAAGAGATGTAAACAAAGGGGCCAACGTAGATAGCAACATAACCATTTAAAGAGCCTAGGCTGTGTATACTGAGTGTATTTTTGTGAGGAGATATTCACTGATTTTGATAAAAAGCACTCAACCCTTGAGAGCACGTGTGCTTGTGTCCCTTTCACTGTAGAGAACCAAATAGCTGCAGTGTTGTGTGTTACCTGTAGGGCTGCAGTGCAGAGCTGAACAGGTCCTGTGGCTGGGAGACTGAAGGACCAGAGCCAAGTCCCAGCTGAGCCTGGTGTGTGTGTTGATGTTGATGTTGATGTTGGTGCTGATGTTGGTGTTGGTGTGGCTGGCCTTGCAGAGGAGCGTAGATAGGGATGGGAATCTGCTGCACTGCTGTCTGCTACAAGGTGGAGAAACACAGACATAAAGTGTCACGTTCAATATAAGAACAATAAAACGTTCCTGCAGCATGTTAGCGACCAACAGAAAGCCATACCTGCGAGAGGCCAGGCTGATAGCCTTGTTGCTGTGCCAGCGAGGGAGGAGCCAAGCGTGGGTGGGGGTTACTGAAGAGGTGGCTAGTGTCCATGTAGAAGGCTGGAATCTGAGCTGCAGAACCTGCACATACAAGGGGTTAAAGGTCAGATGATCTTATGCTCATTTTCAGGTTCAAAATTGTAATTTGAGTTTCTGCTAGGAACTGTTTTCATGGTGTAGTGTCCCAAAAAAACAAAAACATTTCTGACAGTGCCATTGCTTGATCTCCCTTTAAGCCAGTGCTTCTCAAATGGGGGGGGGGGCGCGGGCTGCCTTGATTTCCAACTGACCAAAAAATAAAAAATATATGTTTTTTAATGCTAGCAAGCGCGATGTGTGCTTGTGTATGGTCATATCCGCGCGAAAGGCTGCGATTTTGCAGTAAATAAATGTCCACATGTGTCTCCAAGTGTCTCTGTAGGCTATTTAAAAAGAAATCAAGCAAGCAGACTAATAATAACATTAATGAATTATTGGTTATTGCATCACAGAAGGCGTATTGGCCTATAATAATAAAAAACACCACCTTAACTATGTTTACAGTTTAAAAATGTTTTGAATAATTCTCTGTCCTGAGATTCACACAGACTGAGCAGTCTTGTTTAAATGTTACAAATTGAGCTTAAACTGAACTTTGATTTTTTTTGCTGCAGAAGTTATCTCAGCTAATTTTTGTTATCTAATTTGATAATAAGGTGATTTAGGGCTGGGCGATATGACGATATCATATCGTGGACGATATGAAAGTGTCTACCGGGAGAGATTTGGCCATACCGTTTATACCAAGGAGAAAAAAAGTTAATGTGGCGGGAGCATGGAGGCAGCTGTCCCTCCGAGTCCCTACAGTTACACCGCCGCGCCACACGGGGGCTCTGCAGCAGAGTTCTGGGCTGCAATACAGCTTCTCTACCCTCAACAGAAGTAGCCTCATCTGTTGCTTTAGCTCTGGTGCGCCATCACTACAGGTACATACCAAAGCACTATGAAGGGCAAACGAGGTCAGTGCTTTTATAAGTCATCATCTTAGGGCGGCGCATCATTTCTAATTTATGTTTTTATTAGACAGAAAGTGGTCAAATACATTCGCACCAGAGGACGGCGCATCATCAGTTGCATGGAAAAGCAAAGCTCTACCGCACAGGGCTGACAGGCCAAGCCAAGGCAGCACATACAAATAGAAAAATGCCTTCTAAAAAGCTCAGTCTGCTCTGATATGCAAGGAATCTAACTGCAGATTTGAATATATATGATGTCATAAGTGGGGAAAAATCTGACAGGCTTTTTGAAGAACGGTGGAGAAGAAAAATAGGGTTGTTTTTTCTCAATCTTTTAATACAAGAGATTAGTAACACACATGAGCAGTTCTATGAATAGAAATGAATGTGTAACATAGGGTCACAGTTTAGGGCCATGTTTGTCTCACCTGCTGCAGACTGAGAGACGTACACCTGTGGGCTCTGCTGCTGCTGGGGCAGGAGGGGAGGCACGCAGCCCAGCTGAGAGAAGCTGCTGCTGCTGCTGCTACTGCTGGAGCAGGACAGGACTCCACCCTGCAGCTGCTGGGGCTTCACCTTACAGATGTTAGGGGGGTCCGAGGCCGTGGTGGTCTTGGTGCTGAGCGATGACGTTGTATAGGTACCAGAACCTGAACGTGGAGACAATGATTGTCACATTCTGAATACAAGACATGACATAGACATAGAGTGTCACAGCTATGTTGAGGTAAACAAGGTTTCAACAAACACTACAGAGGGAGATGTAGAGTAGATGTTGACTGGGAGTCATATTACCTGTCAGTGAGGTGCTGGGGGTAACAGAAGCCACAGGGATCTGTGGCATGGAGGCTGAGGAGAAGGTGGAGTATGAGGACGCACAGGAAGTGATGGGGGAGGAAGAGGAAGTGGCTGGGGAGTTCTTCTCCAGACTCGGGGAGTTCTCCCAGGCCTTACGAGCCGATTCCATCTGAGGGGAGATGGATAGGTAATGTTTCACTGAAGATGTATTTGTTTTTTCTTATACAAAGATATGTTGCCTGGAATGTGCTGCACATCTGTGTACCTTTAGTGTTAGGTCAACAGTAGCAGGAGAGACTGTACTGAGGCTGGAGGTCTGCTGCAGTGTCTCTCGCCGAGGGAGGGGCAATGAGTGGGGTAGTGCCACCTGAAACATAACACCCAAAAAAAACAAGTCTTTGAATAATGCCAACTTCTAACAACTGTAATATCCAATGTGATCTCTGAATGAAAAAGAAAGCTTTTACAGCATTTTCTTTCTTACTCACATTTGCCACCAAACTCTCTTCCATTTTGTTCCCTCCCGTGGGAACACTGTCAGCCAGTGAGGAAGACGGGGCGGTGTAGTCAGTGACCGACTCCTGAGAGGGAGTGTGCACAACATGTTATACAGCAGAAATGACACTTTATAGCACTCAGTGCTCACTATGGACTCATAAAGAATAAAATCAGAGTTGATAAAGGTATAATGTAATAATTTCACACTTTAAAAAAAACTTAATCATTTATCAATTTAATTATTATGCATATTTAAAAAGGTAGATGATTGCTTAGCTCAATCCAACAAAGTATGATGGAACTAGGGCCTAGCTGTGATATACCTTTGAGCTACTGTTGTACTCTGCTGAGGGGACTGTGATCATGCCCTCGATGTCTCCTCCCAGCTCTGTATTGTCGCTGGTGGGAGGACTGGAGTCTGTGGCTCTACTGACGCCTCCTCCCGGGACTCCTACATCCATCCCTTCACCTTCTCCTCCACGTGCATCTTTGGCCTTGCGGTTCTTCAGAGAGCGCTCTTTACCGATGGGACCCGGCTTGTACTCCTTGGTTTCCACTGGTTCCATTTCAGGAAGCTTGGGAAAAGCACAGAGTGGATTGTTAAAAACGATGTAAAAAATCAGTGTTGTTGTTAAACAGCTTAACACATTGAGTTTCCTACACAGGCTTACCTTCTGTGTTTTGATTGGGCCAGCTCGAGGTTGTTTTTGTCTCTGTTCTTTGGGAGCGGGTAGTTTGTTTTCAGAACCAGACTCTAACAATGCTGGAACACCGTCACTGTCGGTGCTGCCTGCGGAGGACGGTGCTCCAAACTGAATACTGTCTATTGCCAATTCTATGCTGCCCTCTGATCCAGGCTTCACACCCTGAAACAAAAAAAAAACGGTTTTAATCAGAAAAAAAAGTAAAAAAAAAAAAAAAAAGAGCTTACAATACAAAAGAAGAGATGGTGTATTTAACATACCTCAGAGACAGTGCCAGTGAAAGAGGTAAGAGGTTTGTTCCAGGCACTCACAGAAGGTGGCTGGGGAGGGCTGATTGGACCAACTGGAATATACAGATTATACATTTTAAAGAACATCCAGCTGATGATGCAGGAGTGAATTTAAGAGTCAAGACAAATAAAAATAAAATAAAAAAGGACTTATCCACTCACGCTTCTTGACATCGGGGAGGACAGTGGAGCCCGCCACCTTGTTCTCCCACAGTTCCGTGCCCAGACTGCTGTGTGTCTGTGTGGGCGCGGGGGGTAGGCTCTTTGATGTGAAGTCCACAGTGGTGGGGGGGATGGAAGGCAGAGGAGCCACTGCTCCCTCCAGGGTCAGAGGCGATGCAGCAGGCTGAGAGGGAGCGAGGTGAGGATGCTGGGGAGCAGAGATGGGAGGCTGCTGCTGCTGCTGGACCTGGGCTGCAGAGGCTGCAGGAGGCTGAGGCTGAGACTGTGAGGCCTGTTGTTGTTGTTGTTGTTGTTGTTGCTGCGGTTGCTGCTGCTGTGATGACTGCTTTTTAGCAAACCTTGGTGGCAGCTTTCCTCCACCACCTCTTCCCTTCTCACCAGAGCCTTTTTTACCCCAGTTCTGTAGAAGCAGTAAATGTACATTGACTATACTGTATCACAGATGTATGGCTCACTAATAGAGCAATGCATTGCTATTTTAAGGCCAGGACACACCAGCCCGAAAATCGCCGTCGTTGAGTCGATAGGGGGTCGGGAGACGAATCTGTTTGGTGTGTGCCGTGACGTCGGCCGACGTAGAGGTCGTCGGGCTTGTTTTGAGCCGATTGAACATGTTCAATCGGCAGCCGACCGTCTTTCATTTGGAGCAATTTGATTGGTGGAGGGCTAGCGAATCAGTGAAGCCCGGAAGTGAGGCGGGTAGCACAAATAGCTAACAACAGCTAGCCATCGTTTTAATGTGTTTGTTCGTTTCGTTTTGAGAGTACTCACATGCATCAACCCTTGTTGACTGCTCGACACCATGCTCGACACTCCCTGCTAAAAATTGTGCTCTTATGGTCCATAAATATAAATACGTATTTCTATCTATGTTTATGCTCTAGAGAGCTGTCCCATCATTTCCGGCTTTCGTATTTTTTCGGGCCACAATACAGATTAGCGCCGCCTGCTGTTATGGAGACATTACGTCCCGCGCAAGCAACAGAGCGTACGGAAAGTCAGCAGTCAGTTTGGTGTGTTCTCTGGCCGCGACGGGAAGCCTGGAGCTTCCTGAAAAGGCCGACTCCATTTTTTGCGTAGTCGGAACAAGTAGAAACAAGTCGGACTGGTGTGTCCTGGCCTTTAGTTAACACGGAAAACGCTCTCCCTTTTACCTGTGTAGTCTGCTCTTCTTTTTTCCGTTTCTCTTCGTCCTGCAGTCGTTTTTGTTGCTTGCGTGAGACCACCTCTGTAAAGCCGTCATCTATGGTGTTGGACTGTGGGTCCTCTGTGGTGGTGACCTCTGGGTGGTCATCGATGATCACAACACCTACAGTGACAGGGCAAAGAGGGATCCACACATTTAACATTCAGTTGCCTGGTAATTGAGATATATATAGCTTTATGGTTAATCAGGGTATGAATATGTTGACTTACTGGCATAATTGTTAAGATCAAACTGAGAAAGTGCATTCTCCTTGGGCTTCTTAGCGACCTGTTTGGCTTCATCTTTGCGACGGGAAGGTTGGTCTTTAGCAGACCTCTGGCCTGCTCCTCCAGATGATAGCACATCAGAGTTTTGCTGGGCTCCAGGGCTGTTCCATTCAGAGTCAACGGAAGAAGACCGGAAAAAGATTTGAGTTATGAGTGGAAAAGAATGGTGGAAACACCAGTGATTTGCATTTTTAGAATGTAGATATATAATGTATGACATGAGATTTGTGCACATTCAGTACATCTCTCATTTACAAGCAAAATCTATTCTTCCATTATTTGTATTACACTCCTCTGTTCTCCATCAGAAATGCCACAGCCAAAGTGCAATAAGAATCTAAAAATACCAGCACACTCATGCCATAAAGTTATTTTTAAGCAAAGCACTTTGATGGCCAATTATAGCACACTTGAGTGTAATCTATTCATCTAATCCTTAAACGGCCCAAGCCAATTTTAACATGCAATAACAGTCTACTGAACTATGTTGATTCTGTTATGCAACTATTAATTAAGAAGAACACTACACAATAGGGTTTATTGTGTGTGAATAAACCCGTTAGTGTAGGCAGACAAAATAAAAGCCTTTGACAGACAAAAGCCTGATTGTTTCAACTCACCCTTTGCGTCCGCCTTTGGGCCCTCCCCTCCTCTCCCCCTTGCCTCCAGTGTAACCCCGGACAGGCTTGGCTCCACTGTTGCCTCTGCGATTCTGCCTCTCTACGGGCCTCTGATTTGAGAAGCTCCTCTTGGCTACAGGAGGCCCTTCACGTCTCTGAGACATCCCTGCATCAGGAGGGCTTCGACTGGGGGTCAGGGATCCCTGGGGGGGTGCGGGTGCTGGGGCAGAGGCAGTAGCTGCTTCATTAGCAGCCCCCAGTGCTCCTTTCCTTTCTTCTCGCTCTCTCCTTTCATTGAAGTCACTGCTCTCAGAGGCAGTTTCCCATTCCTCATTGGCTTGGTCTGAGGAGTTCTGGTTGGACAAGTCGGGGGATTTGGTTCCGGCCGCAGTGATGGTGGGGCTGCTGGTCCCAGGCAAAGACGCTTCTATGGAAGAGGGCAGGTCGGGTGCAGGCTTGGTGGCTGCTGCATCTGCAGGCACAGTTACAGGGGTTCCTGGAGCTCTAGACAGGGTGGGGGAGTGGGAGATTGGGGCAGAAGCAGAGCTAGGCAGAGCAGCAGCATGAGGCACTGGGAGTAGAGGGGCAGGGGGACTTGGGGCTGTCTCTCCACTAGCAAACACTGCAGCCTCCCGCTCTTTCAAGCGTCTGAAGCGTGGCGGTTTATCTTGCCTGGGGGGCCGTGCTGGTCTGGATCGGCGAGGCCTTTCTCTGTCTCTGTCTCTATCTCTATCTCTACTACTCTGAGGACCCCCATCTCCAAATTTCTTGCCATCGGACCTAGGGGGCCGTCGGTCATTGTGAGGATTGTCATATCTATGCGTGTACTCCGTGTCCTCAGGCCTGAACGTCTCCATGGGTTTAGAGGGCCACTGAGAGGAGGACTCTCTAGGTGGCCGTCTAAGAGGGGCCGAGCGAGGCCCGCCGCGTTCCCTTGCTCCACCTCGTCTGCTGTATAGTCCTCCTCTTCCTCGCCGAGAAGGCTCTCCTTTAGGAAGGAATCCTGGTTTAGGCCTGCCTTCATCATCCCCTCTAAAGCCAACCTTTTCCCCCATGTGAGGAGGTCCAAAGCCTGGCTTGTGAGGCCCAGGACGGGCCTCCCCAGGGAGCTCTCGTCTCAGTGGACGGCTAGGTTTGGTACTAGGCTCACGGTCAGAGGGTCCAGTATCACTGGCAGACTCCCTCCCACCTTCACTTTCAGAATCTGTGTCCGATCCTCTTCTTCGTCTGCGTTTTGGTATAACCTCAAAGTCAGAGCTCTCGCTGCGTGTCTCACTTTCCTCCCTGTTGCGGAAGGCGGCAGCACCTCCAGCAGAAGGTAAATCGGAGCGTGATCGAGGCTCTCGGTAGGGGTACTCTGGCCGGCTTCGACCACGCCCTGCCCTGCCTCTGTATGTCCCCCGGAAGCTCCGCCCTCTGGAGTAATACTCTCCTCGACCTCGCCCTTTGAAGTCAACAGGCCAATCTCTGTCTCTGTCTCTGTCTCTCTCCCTGTCCCTGTCTCTGTCTTTGTCCATGTCCTTCTCCCTCTCACGCTCCCTCTCTCTCTCCTCTCGTCGGTAGGCACGTGGTGGAAGATTAGAATCTTTCCTGGAGGGCAGTTTGGGTTCTGGGTGTTTGTCATTGATGGGGGGTTTGTCTGTTTTCTCCTCCTGAGAGGAAGAGGTGGGAACTCCAGATGAAGGCTGTGAGTCTCTGGCTCTCTGATGTCCTGGTGGCGTTTCCTCAGTCACAGGAGCTTCTCTCTTCCCCTCACCCTGAGGTCTGGAGCCCTCAGACACAGCAGCAGCAGCAGAAGAAGGAGGAGCTTTGGACGATGGATCCTTCTTGGGCCTGTCTCCTCTTTCTCCTCTCTCGCCTCTGTCCCCTCTCTCATGGCGCTTCTCTCGCTCTTCTCTTTGCTCCCTCTCTTCCTTCATGTCCCTCAGGACGGGCTTCTTTATGGGCCCGGACCTACGGAGGGGTCTCTCTCCCCCTGGTCCTTCCCTGCGTGTGGCCCCTGATCTCCCACCCCAGCGCAGCTCAGATTTCTGCTTGCTAGGGGCTGGCAAAGGCAGCTTCTCTTGTTTATGTAATCCATCAGCAGGAGGTGTAGACCTGTTGCTGGTCACCGTAGCTTGGGAGTAAAGTTCATTCTGGGGCTTATCGTCGGCCCGTTCTCCTGTGTCTTGTAGCTCTAGTGATGTTGTTGCCAGGGGTAGCACATCAAACCTTGGCTCTTCTAGCGTGAGGGAATGGCTGGAACCCTGGGAGACACTCCTCTGGAGCATAGCTTGTCCCAGAGCTTCTACTTCTTCTCCACTGGGTAGGCCTGGCTCCTCGGGATCAAAGGCTGAGCCTACAGGGACCCTGTCTAGGGGCCCTGAGGCATCCTCTGGGCCCTGGGTAAAAGCTGACAGGGACTCTGTAGGGTCCTGGAAGAAGTTATTTTTATGAGAGTCCAATGCACTGTGGTCTTGGGGATACATAGTTGGGAGACCCCTGTCCAAATCCAAACCAGAGTCCAACCTGTAAAGGAACAGTGGATGTTGAGTGCTGTGCAGAAGAAATAAAAGCTCTTATGATGCCATATATTCATTTATTTATTTGTACCTGGGCTCCTTGATATCGTCCCTTCCTTTTGGAGGAGTTACAGACGGTAAAGGCTCAGACTGTGGATATGGGTCTGAACCCCATACCATCCGAGAGTCTGGGGACAGGCCATGCTCACGAATTGGTCGCGTCAAGTGGTCAAAGGAGTCAGAGCTGGAGCTGGAGTTGTCACCAGGCTCTCGGCGCACAATCTGCTTAGGAGGCATTCTCCCTGGAAAGGACAAAACAGAGACACTTTAAGCAGGCTGTCTTTAGCACAATATTCAGCCCGTCAGTACATTAATCTTCATAACTCCCTACCAGGGTGAATATTAGTTGGCATGTCCATGGGAGGACGTCCTGACATCATGCGGGGGTCCATGTAGGACTGCATCATGAGCCAGCGAGGGTCAAATCCCATGGAGGCTAGGTGCTGGTGGTGCGGGCCCATGGATTGATACATAGAGCGGTGTTGTTGCTGCTGTTGCTGTTGGGTAGCTGGAACTCCACCACCACTTGATGGGGACATGGATCCCCCACTCTGCTGTTGCTGCCATTGTTGCTGCTTCATCTGCTCCTACAAGACCAATGAGGAAGAGTAACAAGTCCGTGAACCACTCACACTAACATCCTAGCCATCATTAACTCAAGAGGTGATGTGGACAACCTTACCTGCTGTCGGAGGAAACGAGGTGGCAAAGACTTTTGAAACTGTTTGGAATAGCCTGACGTGAGAGCAGGACGCATAGCGGCGGCTGCTTCCCCTTCCAGTTGTGGTGGTGCCAGAGGGACTTCCTCACCGCTGGGGATGTCCATGTGTGACAGAGACAGGTGGGGCTCATCCACTGCAGGAAAACCAAGCCAATAGTATTGGTATCTGTGACAGAATGAACGGCAGACAGTTGCAACTATAAAATGATCATTTACGTCCAAAGAGCTCACCTCTGTTGTCCTCTATGTTGAAATAGTCTTGGATAGGGACGGTTGTCCTGTCAGCCTGGCTCTCCTCCTCCAGGGGGATGACCTCAACCAAGGGGCTCTCATCCTCACTATGAGGCTCTGGAGCTATGGCCATAGGTCTCTGGACAGGGGGGCTGGGCTGACGAGGCACGTGGACCTCCTCTTCCTCCTCCTCTACACTGGGTTCTACTATCTCTGGTTCATGCTCCACCCTCTCGGGTAAAGCAGCTTGCATGATTGGCGTTGGTGATTGTGTGACAGGGATGGAAGGGACAGGACTCGGTGCAGGAGCTGGAGCCGATGGGGCTTCCTCGAGGGCAGCTCCTGCGTCGTCGTCCGTGTTCTGAGCAGGGGCACATTTGAGCTCAGATTCCGGCCGGTGTTTTTCATTCAGACGTTTGAGTTTTTCAGCACAAGCAGCGAGCCGCTGTTCTTCCATCCGCCGTTCCTCCTCGTCTCTCCTTCGTCGCGCTCGTTCCACAGCCTCAGAAACGTCGGCAGGCTTCTTGCGCTTCTGTCTCCAGGCCTCAGGGTCCTCGTCAGCAGCAGCAGCAGCAGCAGCAGCAGCAGCTGTTGCAGGGGGCGCTGAAGCCTGTGGTTTGCTTCCTCGTGGAGCTACGCCACCAGCAGCACGACCCTGGAGAATAGACAAATTAGACATTACACATATTAGACTTGTCGCAGACTTTACAGTGCACGCATGATGGAGAAGCTTGTGAAATGCATGTCCAGCTTTACCTGGTAGTCCTGTGGAGAAGCCGACTGCGCTCTGGGATCTACACCTTCAGCCCATGAGGTTTTACTGCCCCCACGTTCCTCAGGCCCCTCCTTCCAGCCCCCCTGACCATCTGATTGCCGAGATCTCATACGCTCCACTTTGCCCATCCACTCCCTGAAAAATGTGTTAAAATAAAGAGTTAAAGAATTTTTTTTTCCTAAAATCGCAGGTTATTCCATCTGACAGACAATCCAATCCCTTCAGTAAGCCAACTCTCCTAAGCCTCTGAATGTAAACCCTCGCCCCAAATGCTCACACTTGACATCATTTTGCTTCAACACCCTCTATCAAAACTTCTATCCATCCATCCATCCATCCATCCATGGAGCATCAAACAGAATTGCCAACGCTACCATGCACTAACCCTGAATTATTCATTTTACAGTGTGTTCTATCTGCAATATATGAATGTACATAACGTAAAAGAAATTCTGATCTTAAGAGTCAGCATGAGTGTTGCTTGTCTGCAATGTTGGCACTAAACTATGTCAAATTAATTTTGTATTTAAACTACACCATTGACCGTTTGTCCATGTTTTAATCCATATCCAAATTACAGAATTTGATAGAACCAACTGATGAGTACCACTCAAGCATAAACTTGAATGTTAAAAAAAAAAGGGTTTTTCTGTACGTTTGGGAAACTAATTTGACTAAATAATAAATAACCTTTGTGTAGTTCTTAACTAGTGAAGCAGACAAGCTAAAATAATGAATGCAAGTTAAAAATGTAAAATACTCGCCAGTTTTCTCTTTTTTCTTTATTAGCCGGGTTATCTTCGTCATCGCTGAAGTTTAGTTTCTCGGTGTAGTCCACCTCCATCTGAGCTCCTGGATTGCAGAAGGGACAGGATTAAAAGATGCTACAACTACTGTGAAATTAGTTAAAACATTTTAGGTTTGAATATTAAAGCGGCAACGAGTAACATTTAAATATCTTTTAAACAGCCTAATTTTTCCTCTGATAATCATAAATTACCTTTAACAGCAAACGAGACCATCAGTGCAAAGAAAGACGTTTTTATATAGTTTTTATTACTGCATTTGATCTGGTCGTACACCCAGTCCGATTTTCGGTTCACGCGTGCATGCTCTATGGTCACATATCCGTATTGGTCGCAGATTTCAGTGTGGCGCAGGAACGTGAATTGAAAAGCCTATCACTCCAGGTGAGGGAAGGGGAGCGGGAGACCAGATCCCAATTCACCAGATGTGGGACAAAGACTACGTTTGTGCGGGACAATGCGGGACAAAGTGCCGTTTTTTTAGCAAAATAAACTCGTGTCACCACCGGTAATGCCAGAGACACGGCTTTCTAAATTAAAAAAACACTATCTTTAGATCAGCGTGCAGCAGTTAAGTTAGCTACTGTTAAACAAATAGAGCATTAAGGCTGCGGCTTCACATTAAAAGCATTTCACTGGCTTCACATTAGCATTTCACTTGACAAACGTGAGTTGGCTTTTATTTTGAAGTAACAGGAAAGTGAACGTTGAAGCACTGCAGGCAGCACCTTCACAGAGCCACTGAGCCCAGCAGCCCGATACACACACACAGACAACCACACACACAGACAAACGGAGACTGCTGTCTCCTGACAGCTATCGGATAAATGCCAGATTATAAAACACGCATTTAAAAAGGGGGGCTCACTTTCAATAACAATGCGGGACAACGTCTCAATTTGCGGGACGTGTGAAAAGTAATGGAAATGCGATCTGGTCATCCTAGAAGGGGAGCGGGAGCCTTGTTTGAGACAGTTATTTGTCGTCATAATGACTGATAACGGGGCTGAACCATCAAAGAAAAAAAAATAAAATGCAATGAAGAAAAGCTCAAAGGGAGAGTGATAGGCGGGCGGGAGGGCGTTGCCAAGCAACGTATACACAATTTCACGCAGCGAACCTAGACTGCAGCATGGACTGTTTGAATGAGCGGTAGCCTACTAAAACAAAGTTTACTTTGCCTCACCAGCATCATCAGATGACCATTATTCATCTGAAATAGTCATTATTTACAACAACATAAACACATTACCTCATCGTGATCCATAACTAACTGCCGTCTCTCGTTCATTCGCTTTGTGTGGGGACTGGGGACACATAGCCTACTCGTTCAGCTCCGTGAGAGGTGACAATGGATCAACTCATTGCAATCAGGTCAGGTGTAGTTGATGCTGTGTCACTAACCACTCTCACCGAGCCGAAAAGAGTCCGGTGCCCTCACACTTTCAACACACGGACACGCACTATATTGCTTCCTGATTATTTGAATCTTGAGGCCCTGCACGAGCTAGAAAACAGCTTCACGACAGCTGGCGTCGTAAAAATACTACCGCTTTTGTTCAAAGGTGTCGCCAACGTGCCGACTTACTCGTTGTACCTTTAAAGGGGTAGTTCAGGATTTTAGACATAGGGCCTTATTCCCAAGTTAGCCTTGGTGTTCTTTATCAGTGGAGACAGTTTTCAACACATTTAATTCAGTCCTTCTAGTTGCAGAGTGAGCTCGTGCTAAGCTAGCGCACGGCATCGGGGGGATACCAGCCTGCTACTAAAACAGTCTTATCCACTCCACAGTACACCCGAGGCCAATCAATTATAACGCCAGACTATCGATGTAAATGTCTGTGTTGATAGAATAATTTTAGAAATAAAACCAACCTCGCATATTGCATTTTGAGGGACTTTATTCCATGTAGGCTGCGGCAGCGGCGGACTAATACCTAGGTTACAGGCTCTATAATAGTTTGTTTACCTGCTGCTGCCCGTACCTGTACGAGCCGGAATACACTGATGAAGAATTGAGAGGGATGCTCAAAGGGCAGAAAGAGAAAGAGCGTCTGTAGAGACAGCCCCCGCTGGAGCTGCAGCAGAGAACCGGGACAGAATGACGGTAGACTGGTGGCAGTGCAGTTTCAGTTTCTGTCCCACGCTGCTCTGTTTACTTTCTGCTGTAGTGATTCGGTTACACAGCAAAGTAAAAGTCCGCTGCTGCTGAGAAAGTAGTCCCTCAAAATGCCATAATTCATGCGATGTGAGGTTGGTTTTATTTCTAAAATTATTCTATCAACACAGACATTTACATCGATAGTCTGGCGTTATAATTGATTGGCCTCGGGTGTACTGTGGAGTGGGTAAGACTGTTTTAGTAGCAGGCTGGTATCCCCCCGATGCCGTGCGCTAGCTTAGCACGAGCGCACTCTGCAACTAGAAGGACTGAATTAAATGTGTTGAAAACGGTCTCCACTGATAAAGAACACCAAGGCTAACTTGGGAATAAGGCCCTATGTGTAAAATCCTGAACTACCCCTTTAATGTAAAGCTACAAACCTGCCCAGCCCTCATCAGTATCGGTGTCTAAGTTGTCCAGCTCTTTCAGTTCCGTTGCGCTGACGATAGAGGGCCTGTCTGGGTCCTTGTGCCAGGCCTGAGTGGGGGCCTGCTGGGGTCGTAATAAACGAGGAGCCCTGCAAACCCAACAGAGAGAAATTAGAGGAAAGTTAATTACGGTCATGGTCTCTAGTGCATTACCTATTTTCTCTACTCAATTATATACAAAGCACTAAATCTGTAGGCAGTATTGTAGAAATATAGCACATATGGTGTCTCTGCAATGACAACATTAAATATGAATCAAATTTATTTTACAGTGCTTTACCCTAGAAATCTAGGGCTTAGCCATTAAGATGTGAACTCACTTGGCTCCATCTTGTGGTACAGGGTATCTGAAGTTCCCTTGCCCAGGGGCTAAAGCCATTTGAGGATAGGCGTGGAACATCTAAAAACAAAAACGTAATCATCATCATCACATTAACATTCCGACTAGAAGTTGTAACTCTGATTTGCTAATGGCCAGAAAGTCAAACTGTGACTTACGTAGGGTGGCATCATGCTCCTGAAAGCAGGGTCGAAGTGAGTTGGCACCCCAGCAGGAGGCTGTTGCCCCCCGTTAAGTTTAGGCTGAAGAGGGCCAGTGGGGGGCAGTCTCTCCCTGCCATCCTTCTTCTCCTTCTGACCGTCACTGGTTGCATTTCGCCCAGGCTCCTCACCTTCCCCTGGTGGTGGAGTGGTACCAGGGCCCGTACTACCTTCCTCCGGAGCCCTGGTTTCCATCTCAGGAAGGCTGGATGCAGTGTTCAAATTCCTGCCTCCACCCTCACGCCAACTGCCAACATCTAACAGGACAGAAAAATGTGATAATTAGTGTTTGACTTGACTTGAGCCTATGGGTCTTGAACAGCAGGCAAACAGACAGCAGTCAGACACAGTGGACACTGGATGGTGTTTATGTGCACGAGTGTGGCCATACTTTGAGGTCTAAGGCTGGGGCCTGGTCCATAAGGCTCCTCTTCTTGACCGTCCCCTTTTTCCCCCTCACCAGCAGCCTGCAAGCTGGGAAACTCCTGGTGGAAATGGCTGCTCACACGAGGCGCTCCTGTATAAAACATGTACATGATAAGAAATTATACAATTCAAAATAATACAGTGAATCACAGGGAAGAATTTAAAGAACGACTTCCAACCACATTCAGTACATATCAATTATTCTGCAGAATATAATGGCAGTAATCTTAAATACTTTTTGGGACTTGCTTTTTTGGAGTGTTTCTAGCATTTTACATAATGAAACAATTTACCAAAGGTTAAGTTAATTAGGTGCAAATTCTTAGGGAGGGTGAAGCTTATTTACCGTCTGGCTGTGTCGGCTTGCTGTTGGCCCACGAGCGGCTTGCCCCAACATTAGGCTCTGGTGGCGGGAGCAATGCTGGTTTGCTCTGGGGTGGTGGTGGTGGTGGTGGTGGCGGTGTCTCCTGTTGTCTGTGGCAGATAAAACAAAAGTGTTTCCAACAACACACACCTACACAGACACTTGAACCGTGGATGACAGACGCCTCATCCCCTAAATTTTTACAGTTATTCTGTAGTGTTTAACTATCATCTAGAGAATAGCTTTAGACAAACAGTTGTTGCTTGGTTTCAGTCTGTTCATGCACTTAATGATCACACAAACAGTCCAAATGTACCTCTCTTCCCCCTCAGGTCGAGATGCCCAGCCACTCCCGTCTTTGGGGACAATGCTGACGTTGGGGTCGTGTCCCTTGTTCTCTGCCTTCAGGCTGGGCAGGTTAGCCGGAGGGGGCATGCGCCGGCTGGAGGCAACTTTGCCCAAACTCTGGAGCCCATGTCTGGCTGCAACTGAGATGATGAAAGGTGAAAGGTCAGCCTAAGAACTTTAACATCCCTAAAGAGTACACTGGAACAACTGAAATGAAGACAAAGTGACTACACATGTCTACTGCTTGCAATTAGTTATCGTATGCAATAGCATGCAAGACTCAGGGGAAATAATAGTGGGGGCTTACCAGCAGTTTTCTGGGTTTCCAGAGATTTGCCCTTGTAGGTGTTGAAGAGGCTAAGGGTTGCATACTTTGTTTTGCCATCCTTTGCCTTGGTGCTCTGCCCTGACTTCTCTGACATGTCGCTGGAAACTCATTGAGTCTGGTCCTTTGGCCTCGCCCCCAGAACCAGCCTCCTGTAGACCAAGAGAGAGGGAAAAATGATGAGACCATAATACAAAAAGGTGCAGAGAATATTGGCTCCGATTACTATAGCGCAACATATATCTGAACCTTCTTTAAAGTTCACCAACCGAGCTTCTTTGAAAACCTGAGAGTGGTAAAGAGGCTGCTCAGCATATGCTTTTCTAGAGGAAAGTGCTTCAGGAAGAAAAACTTAACTAGAAAGGATACTATGCTGTTAAGTGCCAACTCATAGAGTTTAAGCAAGGTGCTTGCTGAGGATGAAGGTAGAAGAACATGGTTCACGGCTGACACCTTAAAGGCTAGACCACCAGGCCACCCTCTAATCTGAATTCGTAATCAACTGACAAAAATTTTGGATTTGGACTAATCTCATGGTATCTGCCAAAATCAGTGCTCGCTTCCCCCAAAATCTGATCCTCACTGTGCGGAAATAAATACAATTATTTGTATTCAAGTGAACTTGGGGCAGGGATTGCTGTGACACTAAAAGGCAGTCACAGGGACACCGTGACATAAGAAATGCAACTGAAAAGAAACACACCAAATTAATTTAGACAAAAGGTCACCATCTGCCTTGTGCATAACTTCTGATCAAAAGGCGAGCGCTTACTAGGGATGCACCGATCCACTATTTTGAGTTCCGATCCGATATATGGGTTTTGGATATCGGCCGATACCGATAAGATATCATAATTGTTAAACATTTTTTTGTTGGTGGTGATGTTATGTGTAAGGCTAGGAAGGCTTAAGCAATTCTAATTTAAAAGATCAAGAAATATACATATATAAATGCATATAGGTTTATCTTAAAGGCAGACTATGCAATAATTTAATTAAAATATAAATTATAGTCACACAAAAATAATCCTTCTCACTTCTGCCCCGCTAGAATATGTGTTGGTGTGTTTATCTGCACAGTCTTCCTCTCTCTGGCTGTATTTTACATAGTAGAATTTGTCACAGTGCAGAAGCCTCTCCACTTCCTTGACTTAGGTTAGCTCACTGACTAACAAACTGATATGTACCGTTTGTCAAATTAGAAAGTAGTGTCCTCTATCCCTCCACCGAACGTCGGCGCATGCTCACCCGGCTCTTTAGCTCTTTAATAGTTAAAAAAATTATAATCGGAGCGAAATATCGGAGCTGTCAGTCCGATATGCAGATTTCAGCCATATCGGACCAGATACTGGATCGGACCCATCCCTTGCGCTTACACCATTATTTCACTGCAGAGTTTTTTGTCACTATCCTAGCCTGGGAAGAAATGAAGTCAGCCAATCTATAGGAGTCACAGAGGGCAAATTGAGCAGGAGGATTTGAAATCCTCAAGAGAGGAAGTACAAGTCAGAGGCGTAAGTGAAGCATAGTAAGCTAAGCAGCACCATGGACAGAGAGACAGCATGTTTGGGGCTGCAGTGTCTTTCCTAAGACACACTGAGGTCATTTATTATTAACGGAGCAGCAGTGGAACAGTGTGTTAGTGTGTCGGGGGAGCTGACAGCTCTGATGAGCTCGTAAAGGAAAAGTCCTTCCATTTTAAAAACAACCTAAAATAACCAATTAACTCAAATGAGAAATTATTTTTGAATAAAAACAAGAAAACACCAATTGACAGGTATTAAGAAGTATTAGGAAAGATACTTGTACTCAACAAAAAAAGTATTAGTCCAGTACCCATATAACATTATTTTCTCTGAGTATTCATCTTCTGCCATGATTAAAGAAGATCATTAGGGATCAATTCATTTTAATGCTAAAACTTAAATAAATACAAAATAGTTTTTCAGAATAAATTCAAAACTTGTAATGGTGAATGAAAAAAAAAATTGTCGTCGGGTATCGATAAAGTTCCTTAGAATCAAGTCAGTGACAACGCAACAACTGAATAACAACGCAACACTGTGGGCTACAATAACACTCTTAAGATTTTTGTCCTACATTTTTGTAATTGGTTGTTGAACACTGAAGGCCGAGGTTTGGTGACACTTTGATGCAGTATCTGCTGATAATCTGTAGCCGTCTTAAAACGGTTCCCCCAGGAACAACTCTATCGGAAAGTAAAGCTGGACACAGACGGCAAGATATCTTCAAATTGTTTTCACCAGTGTCTTCTTCTATCCGTCTTGTCTTTGTTCTAGGCCAACACGTCATGCATTCTGAAAAAAGAAGTTGTGCCCATATATCTCAGTGCTGTCAAAGTCCAATGAAGTCATGCCTGTTGGTTTGTGTGAATGGGATGAGAAATATACAAACATTATCTGAATGGAGGTTCTACATTTGGCAGAGCAGACTGAACACAGATCAGCAGACAAAATGCATGAGAAACTGAAAAGTGAAACAGTTAAATCCATCATGATTAATCAGTGCTTCTAGTGCAAGTGTGTCATGTGCAGCAGTGATGCATGTCAGGAGGTGGGGAAGCAACACTGTTTGACTGTAACAGGAACACTTCATCATTTCAAAGTACTATGTGAACTGCATCATTGCAGCAGGTCTACAAGAGCTTGACCATCTCTTTGTTAATGAGGGTGTCTGTCTGGGACTAACACACACACACACACACACACACACCGAACACAAGATCAAACTTTTGGGTTTGTCTCGTGGCAGGTAGAGGTGTCAATACTCAATACTTTACAAACCCCACGCTAGAGATAAATGTGATATTCATGTATGGGTGTTTATTCCGGGATGCGGAACGCTGTGTAAATTCACACATCCATCTGCTGCTTTGCTTGGGCCAGTCTAAATGAACAAAGTTGACATATTGGTGAGCCGTCATTTCGTCAATATGCCCGAATCTCTGTAAAAGGGGCTTAAGTGAACTCCATCACTTTGACTATATACATCTGCTCGCTGAGAAGGCATTGGGGCGGGGCACTGGATGCATGTTTTAAGGTATTTTCAGATGATTGGATAAAGATTGAAAGAAAGACCAAAACTGTGTCCCTAAGCAACTAATAGCCTCCCCGCTCAGCCCGGCCACCAGCATGACCTGGCACCCCTGCAAGTACTTCTGCATCACAGTCCATCCATCAATGTAACAGTGAGCCCTTCTCTCTCTCTCTCTCTCTCTTTTGTCACACTCACAGAACACTAACACTGTGGATTTTCCTGTCTTGGTTTTACTGCAGTGAGAATGGAACACAAAAGGTTAGTGCCACAATAGCACGTTATGACTCTCCTTCACATTGTAGATCTACTTCCAGAATCCACCTGCGGGGCGACTCAGATGACATACCTAACTCTGTACAACGTTTGTGGGTGATTGGGGCTGACCTATGTAATGCAACAGTCAAGACACAGAATGAGAAGTCATGCAGATGGCCTAAACGACGGGTGCTGAAAACGAGATTGTATTTCATTGTCCTTTCGGTTTGTACAGTACTGTAATGCTGTCTCCAGTGACCAACTCACTGAACCTCACTGCACACATCTGTCAGCTGTAAACATCTAGCATCGACCTCATCTTCACTTTGATCAGGGTCTGTGCAAGGTTCTCCCTCCAACATCACAACCATTGCCTAATACTTTTGGTCCAATGAATGAAAGGCATAGAAAGGTAAGCATCAGAAGCCACTTAAATTTATTGTGGTCAAACTAAAAATAAAAATAAAAAGTGAAGGGTCACCATGTTTTCTTTCACTAGACGATTAAGTGCTTTCATTCAACAGATGAATTAGACATTTGTTAATGCATCTAATATCCAATAAGTTTATTGCAAAGAAAATCACAATACAGGAATCATTGGAACCTCATTTCTTGAGGTCAATGTATGAGCCTTACAAAGTATATTCCTAATTCACTAAACTGTAGATCAGTGTTCAGGCCAGAATATTAACTGGTCGATCAATATGCACTATTCCTATGTGTGTATGACCTCCCCTAAGACTTGTCGTATGCAGACCCCATTTCTAAAATCATGGATGCACAGATACAAAGCAAGTCTTTCAACAACCCCCAAGGTGGTTTCCACACTTACAAATGCAATTTATGAATCGGTTGGGAGTTTTTCCACTACCCCTACACCCTTCCGAAATGCGCACTCAGATCATAAAAATATGGTCCTTCACGTCCACATTTATTGGACCTGCAAGATACCATGACTGAGAGGGAAAGCAACGAGCCAATCTGTAGACCTAACATAAGGGAGAACAACGATAACTCGTGATAGGCCCCAGCACATTTAGTCCAGCACATTTAGTCCAGATCAGATGAGTTGATCGTCGCATAGACGAAGCAAATCTTTGCTATTGATGAATGGGCTGCAGGCCCTTCTTCTCCATGATCAAACTGCTGGTGGGCAGGGTGGCTCTCACCGGCAGGGAGCAGAGGCCTTCTCCGCCCAGAGCCCAACCAGACCGGGCTTCAATTACACTGTAATTGCGCTTACATCTTAAACACATACACCAACATTATCATTCAGCCTACACAGCGGGCGTTGGTATATAATATGAAACGCGGTGCTGTGAGAGAGGGGGACGCCAGCTCGTACCTTTAACAGCATAGTTTCGTTTCTCCCGAGTCGCCATCACATCACATTCAGTACTCCAGTGTCCGGAGCAATGCTAACCAATGCATGCTAACCCACTAGCGCGGTGCGGAACCCCAACATATCAACTACAGAGCTAAACCTTAAAACGTTTGTCACGTGCACACCCACCTGCCGCCGCCGGTTCCTTCTTTGTCACTTGGGCTTGTGTGTGTCCCGACTTGAAATCCGGTTTCGGACTGGTTCGTGGTGGCCCAGTCTGTGTCTGGCCGGCGGATTACAAAAGCTGGCTAGCCTGCTAGCCCAGACCGGCTAACGATGGTTAGCCACTCTTCGCGTTGCTGCCAACAAACTACTCTCCACGCGCGCGGCTACTGTTTCCCGTCTTCTGCGCCGGTTCTGAGGGGCCGGGCGGTTCTTGTCTGCTCGGGCGTTACTGCGGGAACCAGTGTGCGGTCGTCCCGTGGTTCTGTGTCTCTCACTGCCCGTTATCTCGTGTCAAACCGTATTTTTCTATTGGAGTGAGGCCCCGCTCTCTCGCTGCGGCCTGTCACACAATCAAAGATGGCAGCTTGTGGTTGCCAGATTTCCCCTCTGATATCCCCCTCTCTCACCTTCCATGTTTATCCTGGTATCCCCCTATTTCAGCCCGCCAGGTTAATTCTGATACGTCCATGTGATACCCCCCCTCCCCTCTCAACCGCCAAGTTTATCTCTAGATGGTTTATCTTTTATTTTTATATACAGTGTATGGGTTTATCCTGATATCCCCCTTTAAATCCATGCTGTAAGCCGTTTAATGCAATTTTCTTACTTTTGCATTACTTTGACATTGAACATTAGTCATAATAACCATGGTCATAACCTATTGCCTAGAAAAAGCAGCAGGGCAGCAGTGGCGGACTCAGGTTGTTGGAAGCGTACAAGCGGAAAAACTATTTATAAAGGGCACCCAGGTTTGGAGTAACCCATGATGCTCTCCAAAGCATCATCATCATCTTCTCTTTCCTTGATATATTCATCCTCTCCTCCATCATCATTGTCTGTGCTGTCTTTAGCTATGGTGGAACAATTTATACATTTCCTGACCATGTTACTGATTCATATCCAGACAGACAGACAGACAGACAGACTGATAGATAGATAGATAGATAGATAGATAGATAGATAGATAGATAGATAGATAGATAGATAGATAGATAGATAGATAGATAGATAGATAGATAGATAGATAGATAGATAGATAGATAGATAGATAGATAGATAGATAGATAGATAGATAGATAGATAGATAGATAGATAGATAGATAGATAGATAGATAGATAGATAGATAGATAGATAGATAGATAGATAGATAGATATCCAACATTTCCAGAAATTAGATAAATTGAAAAAGTATAAAGAATAAACAGATTATTCTACATAGCTTTTGTAACTGGCTGGTCCACTTCTTTGAACGGCCTCTGGTGCTGATAACCAGTGGTCTGTGCTATAGAGACCATGGTCAGTGGTCAGTTCTGAGAAATTGTTTGGAAAAGCATTATGCCTAATTGGTCTACCTTCTAGGATTTACTCATTTATTCATTTAAGTGATAAACACTTAGGTCACATGAATTTAAAGTAGCTACCAGGAACTTTTAAATATTTTTGAACCACTCCACTGATAATCATACATTACATACATCAAACGATACCATCAGTGCAAATAAATCTATTTTTATATAGTTATTCTTAATATCTTTGTCAGGGTACACTCACCCAGGTCAAAAAAACACTACAGATTTTGTCCAAAGGGGCTGCTAGAATTGCTCATGCATAATCACCCATTTGACATTCATGATCACATTGAGTAGCAATCCCTGTGCAGGCAGCTATACTTTAATCTTGGCCAACAGTGCAGTGGGATCTTGTAGGAAAGCTGGAAGGTTGTTCCTGTTGAAGTAGGTAGCCAAGCCCACAGCAGCAGCTGACACAATCAGAGGCCACATAAATGATGTCTTGGCTTTGGGCTCGTCACAGGGCCTGGTCTGCATGGGTTGTGCCACTCTCTCCCACTGAGTGAGGATGGCCTGACGGGCCCCAGCCCACTTTCCTGGCCCTCTGAGACGATACTGGTAAGGGGTAACAGGACCCAGCAACACATTGAGTCCCAGTCTGGGATCAGTCAGAAGCATCTTCAGTATGCTGGGTCCAACCCCCATCAGCTCTGCTATCTCATCCATGTAGCTGAGATAGTCAACTTGGATGGTGTGTCTCTGACTGGTGACATACCTGAAGGAGAAACTCGATTTGAACATGTTCAATGATGCAAATCAAAAACATACAAGAAATTACAAAGAGCAGTTAACACCCTGCTGCACCTTTTAGCCATTGTCTCCTGCTTGCACTGGACATCCTTTAGCATGGAAGCCGCTGAAGGAAGCTGGAGGCAGCCTGTTTGAGAAGAGACATGGTGACTCTCAAACACAAGACGTGATGAAAAAAAGATGCATATTCTTACAGAAGCTGTATTACCTTTAAAGACCCTTGTGGCCCATCTGGCCTGTATCTCAGAGATGGGCATAATGGCTCCCAGTGGCTGCACTAGACCAATGATAGCCAGAGTGTTGCGTTCCAGCTCAGGAGGAAACACATACTTGTACAGAGACACTTTGTTCTCAGACACCGAAACCACTTGTGAGGCCAGGAATGGATAGGAAAAACTGTAACCTGTGGCAAAGACCTGCAAGACAGGAGACCTATGTGAGTCACCGTGTCCAGCTCTAATGCTGTCTATAAAAAGCAGAACAAAATGTGTGATCTAACTTACCACCAGGTCAACATCTTCCACCACACTTCCATCATCAAACACCACACTGGACCCCTCAAACCTGCAGATGTTGGGCTTCACCTGAACTGTTCCAGAGAGGATGCGGTTGGGAAGATCATCATTCACTGTGGGATGTTGGCTGAACAACCTGACATGTATATTCACACTGATGAGTGAAACTACAAGCATGTTAGCCTTGAAACATTGTAAAGAAGACCAAGATTCTCTTTGGCTGCAAACCTGTGTTTTGGCTTCAAGTTGTACAGACTGTGACAGAATCTTTGGTTGAGTCGTCTCTCTGCCATGCTGCAAACCAATCCAGGAAAGATTCGGCGCACAAACCTCACCAACCTATGTGTGAGCACATCAAGTGGAAAACCTTTGTCTGCAACTCGATTGAGGATCCAGGCTCCCCTCCGAGTGCTTAGATATACCTGTAAATATACCATACAAGAATGAAATCCTTACCAGCTTTGATTAAGGATAAGAGACAAACCTCTTAATGTGCCACTGATGATCCATATCCAAACCTGCTTGGTGGCTCTGCTCAGCTCCACTGCAATATCTACTCCAGAGTTTCCAATACCAATCACTAAAACCTTCTTATCCCTCCACTCTTCAGCAGTCTTGTAGTCTCGGCTGTGGAAATACTTTCCAGTGAAGGTCTCAATGCCTAAGGATTAAAAAAAATAAACTTTGTGTCTAGGTGACAATGTCAAAGCTTGATTCTGGATATTTATAGCCGGTCAGTGTTACCTGGGAAGTCATGTAATGGCATGTTGGGGTGGCAGTGGTGTCCAATACAGATCATCACAGCATCAAAAATGTGCTTCTCCTTTCTGCCCTCGCTGTTCTCAGTTTCAACATCCCACTGGCCTGAATGAGAGAAATTGGATCTCTGCTTGACCTGCAACACTTTGGTCTGAACAACAGAAAGGCAGAAACAGTTTGCTGAGAACAGAACAGAACAGAAGATAAAGGGAGCTGCCCAATCAAGCCAGGGTTAACTTGACCCAGTATTAGCATCCTTACATTGAAGCGAATGTGCTTGGTGAGCTGGAAGTGATCAGCATACATTCGAAAGTAGTCCATGATGAGGGAGTTGTGCATGTAGTTGGGGAAGTGTGCAGGGATCGGAAAATCACTGAAACACATCATCTCCTTGGAGGTGTTGATGATGACAGAGTGGTAGATGCTGGCCCTGTCCGGCTCTGGATTCTCCTGCAGTAACATAACATATTCATCCTCACATTATAAATCGGCTGTGTCATGAATATTAAAAGGTAGTCAGCGATTCTGGAGAAATCTGTGAACATCTCCTCTCGATCCGCTACCTGTCTGTGTGTGCATTGAAAACATTAAGTATTAATACACAGCCTGTTAACCGGCATGTTGTTAGCTATGATGGCCCACTTTGTTTACATACCCTTTGTTTACATGTCCGTTTACAGAGCCTAGGCTGTGTATTAACACAGGATTATTTTTCAGTGCACACAAGGTGCTGACAGGTTGCGGATCGTGAGGAGATATTCACTGATTTTGACAAAAAGTAATTTTGAGAACGAAAGTGTTCTCCAGGATCACTGACTCCACCTTAAAGCTCAAGCTGCATAGAGGAACCCACCTTAAACCTCCACAGACCACCGATGTCATTGCTGCTTTCAAAGCAGACCGGCTCCATCCCCTCATCCAGACAGGACTTGATACAGGCCAGACCTGAAGCACCTCCTCCAACCACTGCCACACGGCGAGTCATACTTCAGCTCTGGGAGGGATGAACCTGATTGGTCTGAAAAATAATTGTCTTGTAAGGAAAATACATTTGTCGAGCTACAAAAAACATTGTTTGAAAATGAATAATAGTAAAATGACGATGGTGAAGCACAGTAAACTTTGATTACTCTTCATCACGCACAGAGATATATTTATTTACTTTTCGACATCATTGCAAATGAGGGTCACCCCTCAATGATATCGCGAGCATGAATAAAGGTTAAATAAAATAAATAAATAAAAATGTGTAAGTAGAACTTTATACATTTTTTATTATGTTATGAACAATAACAATGTATTGTTTCATTGTACAACAAAAACATGAATGTTACTCATCCCTCTGACCCCACTGATAAATTAAATTGACCCCCCCATGTGATCGAGGAATGCAGTGCATGTAGGGGGCCCGGCTTCATTACACCTGCAGTAAACAGTGTGCTATATGCCAACCTGTCATTTAGTAAATTCCCAGTTTATTTCCATAATTCCCATGGAAAGTTTACAACTTGGAAAATTCACGGAATTTTGCAACCCTAGTACAGTGTCTGTCACACTGATTCCCCTTCTTTGCAGTTCTCAATCCATCCACCAAAATTCCTTGGTTTGTCTCTCCTATCCCTGTCACCTGTCTGCAGGTCCTTCTAGGAAAAAAGGTCTTACAGCCTATGTTGGAAAGTAGACCTGCTTACAGTATGGATACAACATTGTATTGATTACAAATAACATTGTATTACGTTTAGCCTGGTCCCGACCAGGCTAAACGTAAAGGATAAACTTATTCTGTTGCCTGACCCGTTCAGTCAGCTGTCACTCCGATCTGAAATCAAGGTGTTTAACAGTTATTCCATGATCTTCTGTGTACTGCATTATTTTCATTTTAAAGTACCACAGAAAGGACTACATTGTCATTTAGTTAAATAGTTCTTATTTTTTATTTATTTAACCTGAACCATTTATAATTAACTTAATTATAATTACATTAAGATGAAATTATATAAATTATAATAATTTATGTGATAGTCTGTTCATATTGCAGGCTATATTTATACAATTGACTATCGGTGGCAGATGACGTTGCAAATGTGGGTCAAATAAATTCACTTTGTACTTATAACTATATCGAGATGCATCTAAAACAAAATTAAATATCAATGAAAATTAATTTTTTTCTGTAATTTGATTCAAAAAGTGAAACTTAAATACATTCTAAAGTCATTACACATTAAGTGAAATTAATCTAGAATAAACATACTTTTCAGAAGGCTGACATTTCTGTATTATAAATCCTTTTTCTGATTGGTTGTATGCAATATTCTAATATTTTGAGATACTGGATTTTTTATTCCATGATCAATCAATCATCCAAAAAAAAGGCCTGATATATTTCACTTTGTGTAATGAATCTATGAAACTTTCACTTTTTGAATGTACTTTCCATGATATTCAACCTCAGTACGGGTTCTGGGGACAGAGGTGGAAAGAAAGTCCAGAGAGCGTAAACTGTATGACATGAAGTTGGAAGAGAGAGCTATGATTCAAACAAGACACAGTACTGAGACAATTGTGATTACTAATCACAGTGAAGATATAAGTAGAAAATAAAAGGTGTTCATGTTGTGTTTTGTCATTTTGTTATTCATGTGTGTCAGTATTTTAAATCACAACAACCACATTTGAAAACAAAATTGTTTTAGACACTCATTGTATTGTGCTGAATACATCTTCAATTTAAATGCATCCATCTAATAAGCTCAAGCAAAGTTGTTATTTCCAGTGCATTTTCCATATTGAAAGCGGTCTCGAAATGTAAGTTCATCAAATAAATGTTTTGGATAAGACCTATCCACAAGTACTCTTCTGACTGGCCTCTGCAGTGGGAGTTGGTCCTCATTTAGATATTCCAAATAATCCATGCTCTATCACAAATACCACTAAACTGAAGTTAAACCTGTCTCCTTGGAGGATTAATTTAAGATCAAATTTAGACCTAGAGTAGCTCTAGTCGACAGTTTTACAAGTGGCTTTGTTTAATCCAGAATATCTTTAATCTAGGACTATTTTAAACTGAGTCCGTGCAAGTGGCTTTGAATTAATCATGCTCAACAGGCATTGTCTCGGACTAGGCTTAAGCCTTGTCTGTGAAACCGGCCCATAATGTATTAAGTGGGGTATTAAAACTTTGTCCAAAAATGTAAATATAAAACAGCGATAAACATCCTCCTATGTCCTGAGTTGTGAAAACCCATTACAGCTACTTTAATCAAATAAAAGGAATAGTTAATTTTTTTTTTTTTTTTTTTGCCTCACTCTCCAGCTCAAGAAAAGGTGACCGAAACGGTTCCTTTAACTTTGCATGCATTTTTGATATAGATATGGGTAAAGGTCACGTAAACAAATCCCACAAGCACATAGAAGCGGTTAGTGATTAGTTAATCTTTTGAACTGCTCGCCTTCACTACCAGTGTTTGTGTTAAGTTAACCTGGAGACCTTTGCCCATATCAAAAATGCACACAGTTACAGAACGGTTTCAGTCACCTTTTCTTGAGCTGGAGAGTGAGGTAAAAAGCTAAAAAAAAATATATATATATATATATTCCTTTAATAACAACAACAACAACAACAACAACTACACGCAAAAAGCTACTCACTCAGAATGATCTGCTACTCTAAGAGAGAATCCAGACTGAATCATAAATCAATGCACTTCAGCTCTAAGAGGAATAAAATAGATGCCTCTCCTACTTTGGTTTGATGTTTGGTATACTTTATTTTTTTAGTGGAAAATTCTATAAATGCTGGATCTGCAAGTTTTACTGTCAAGCAGTGCGTTAACACAAACACACCTGCTGTGCAACCAAACTCAGACTCTTACTAAGATACGCTCAAAAGTTATGACATAGGATCCAAATTTGTAAAGGTCCATTTTCTTACCTTTGGACGATGTCTTCGAAAAACACAAGCTTTTTTCTGCTGCGTGCAGCTGTGAAACTGAACAGTGGGCGGAGTGGGACGGAAGAGGTGGGATGTCCTGTGTTTGCATGTTTGAGAGTTTGTCGCCATCTGCTGGATGTAAAGGTGCGAACACACTAGGCATTTTACTCGCGTAAGATTTACGTGCGTAACGCAGCTAAAATGTTGCTTGATCATTTTGTGTCAAAAATGGTTATACGCGCGTAACGTGCCTAGTCTCCCTCCCGATATTGTATTTCCCTTATCAACCATGGCTGATCAGACCCGACACAACAGCGTGCATGTCCGCACAAAAACAACAACAACACGGCCAACAACTGTGCCAAAAGACAAACTGAACAGCACAAATAGCCTAGCATTAAAACAGCATTGCATATTCACGGCAGCTACATAACAAACACAGTTACAGCAGCATCGGTGCACGGCGGCACAACATAAAGGCAAGTAGCCAAAATTACCCTACCTGGCTGTGACAGGGGACCGTGGCTGGCGTAGATCAACACCGGTGCTTCGCTCTACTTGTCGTGAAAGTCCCGCGGACAGTCGTCATGTTTGGGTTCATAATATGAGGCGCTAGCCGCCCGCACACAACCGGTTGAGTTAATTAATGCTATACGGCGCTAACTTTGTTTATCGGCTAAAGCACAGCCGCACATATTCACTGAATTAACCAGGAAGTCCATTCTCCTGGTTTACTTTCCCCACGTCTTCTAACCCCGAGCAGCTTCATACAGCACCGGCCGCCCGCAATACATTTTTCTCCTCGGTGTCTCTCATCAGCCTCTGTGTACAACACTGTTCTCCGACCCTGCCAATGTATGTGACGTCGGGTCAAGCTCAACGCTGATTGGCCAACGCGGCTAATCGTCTCGCGTAGGAGCAACAAAAGTTAAATTTTTTGAACTCCTCGCGTAGCTGCGTAATATATACGCGCGTAATATATACGCACGTAATACGCGCGTAAAAATGTTGCTTTAGCGCGAGTGAAAATGTTGCTTTAGCGCGAGTGACGCATTTACGCGCCATGTACGCGCGTAAACCAATGGTTCCCTATGGAAAAACGGCCGATTTCATACGCGTCTGTACGCGTGTAAAGTGCCTAGTGTGTTCGCACCTTAAGGTGAACACATTCTTAATATCTGACCCAGAACGTGTGTTCAGGTTTTCAGACCACACGAGTCCAGCAGAGTCAGAGCGTCTGAAAGCAGCAAGTGGCTATTTCCTCATATTTAGATTAAACTAATAGCACAACAACCTAGTTATTTTAAGTATTTTAATTGTATTTGTTAAATATACTGAATCACTTTATAGCCTACTTTGTAAAAGGCAAAGGAATAATGGTAATTTGTAATTCAATGTCAAGGGTGTGATTTAATAAAGGAACTATAATAAACTCAACGGGTGGAGGGACCTTTCCATGCTGCACCTCAGCTGCAGAATAGAAGAAGAAGGTTTTAGCAAGGAGAAACACATTTTTCCTTTAAACAATACCGAACAACAAGTCAGGAAAATCTTGACTTTTAAAAAATGTAGCTATGAAAATGTCCTACAGCAGTGATGGCACCCTGATTTGTTCAGTCAACATGAAACTTTCACTTAGAGAATTTCTGCACTTTCACTAATGTTTACATGAGGTTACCTACTTTCAATGTTTAGATGTCTTCAACATCACAAATCACACTGTAAGTTAAAAAGTATTCAGTGTGGTGACATTTTGAAGAGCACACCTCACAAATACCTAACCTTGGTCTTAAAATGTTAACGAATAACAGTCTAAGACGTGTTCTTATAGTCTGAGCAGTTGAATACTTTACTGGCCTGACCACAAACAATTGGTTTTATAGCAGTCTGGTGCCCTGATGGAGCCTTCTGTCCGTACTCTGCGTAGGCCTACATTACGTCCGTATTTCTGCACGTATCCTGCAAGCTTGCGGATGCGTACCAAACGGACAGAACGGAGCATTACTACCAAAGATCACGGGGGGCGCATAGCCAACAGTTCACTTTCACTTACTGTACATTTGTTTACAAACACAAACGAAATACATAATACTTTAGAAAATGTCTTAACTTTTGAGGAGAGGTTTTTGTGAGTTGGTACGAAATTACATATTTATCTATCTATGAAGTTACACGGCCGGGGCACAGAGACATACAACTACAACAAAAAAAAGGCAGGATCCATTATTGGTATGAGCCCTGATTCTCTGGAGGTCATCACAGAGCAGAGAACCAGGAGGAAGCTCAGGACTGTCCTGTCACGTGATGACCACCCCCTGCACTGCACTTTTGTGGCAGGAGTAAACGTCTCCAGTTACCGAAATGCTCTACAGAGATTCAGGAGGTCTTTTGTTCCTGCAGCAGCTAGGCTTTTTAATCATGACTGCTGATTTTATTTTATTACTGCACATTACTCATTTGCACATCATAGTATTGTTATATTGTTATTTATTCCCTTTTTTAACCTTCTATTTTTACTATGGTAGTGGACCACACTCCCCCTGTGACTATGCTTGTTTTATGTTGTTACTGTATTCCTGTGTTGTATGTTCTCCTCCAATCCGAGTTGTAACTATAGGTCAAACCCTCCTTTCCAGCACATTGAAGTAGACTTTACCGGGGAGGCTGAGAAGTGTGATACCCCTGCAATTGGCATACACCCCCTGTTCCCCATTTTTGAATAGGGGAACCACCACCCCGATCTGCCACTCCTTAGTCACTGTTCCAGACTTCCACGCAGTGTTAAAGATACCTGTCTTCCAAGACAGCCCAACTACACCCAAAACTTTCATAATTTTTGGATGGATCTTGTCAATCCCAAGTGCTTGCCACTGTGGAGTTTTTGACAACCTCAGGAAAATTGATGATCCCCCATCAGCCTCTAGCTCTGCCTCTATAATAGAGGTTGTGTTAGTCTGATTCAGGAGTCCCTCAAAGGGAATACCTCCTTAGTTGAGGTCAACAGCCTCCCATCCTTACAGTACACTGCTTGGATGGTTCCCCGTTTCCTGAGGTGACAGACCGTTCATCAGAAGGACTTTTGTGCAGGGTTTTGAACTGAAAGTCCCTTTTCCACGGGATAACATATTTCCTGTGTCCAGTGAGGCACCTAACACCTTGACACCGCAATTTACTGCCACAGCTTCAGTATTGGAAGCTTTGAACAAAGCCCTGAAACAAAGTTACTATGAATAATTACACTGTAAATTGGGAAGAATTATCATCTTTAATTCATTCAAAAATTACAAATATTCGCAACAAAATGATGAACAGGACAATGCATCTTTCAGAACAACTAATGTGAGCAACACTATATTAATATAAAGAGCAAGTCAAAAAGAACATTAAAAACTGATATGTGGTAAGCCATACTAAATGTTTAAAGAGCATGATTAAAGATTTTTCCTGATCTGTTTCAAGAATGATTCTTCCTAATACAGATTCATCAGATATTTTGAGCACAAGGCAAAATCAACGCAGTCATAGTAACAGGATGTTAAATTACGTGTTCGTTTATTCGGAAATATGGAAGGCAAAAATAAAGGATGACTGGAGAGAAGTTTCCAAGTTCTTAGAGGATGTTTAATGAAGTGATATCACAGAACAGGTTATGCAGCCTTCAGGGACAGGAAAAAGTCAAAAAAGTGAAACCCCTTCTCGACAGCAAGGGGTTTTATTATCTCTAAACAAAGGACAATGATTGGTTTTTATTGCTGTCATCTGGTTTCAGGGATCATCCCCCATCCTGGCCGTCCTCATGAACCTATGCGAGAGTAGGGTTAAGCTTCCCAGCCGTGAATGTATCCAAAGCTTGACTGAGAGAAGGCCTTTGTTATTAAACAGATACATCGCCTTGCCCTCTAGGCTTATCTTATGGGGAAAACATCGTAAAGTTTTACAACAAGATTTATTGCTCTTTCTTCTCCTCAAACTGTCCCTTCTCGAGGCCAGAGAAGAGAACATTTTAGTTCACATGTTAAGAATATATCGATTGTTCAATTGATTATAAAAGAGTAAATGCATATTAAGGGGGGGCATAATATCATTACAAATTATAGTTATTTTTCTAACAATAGTACAAATAAAAGGTAACCTAATGGGCCACACCTCTTAATCATTGGATGCAGGTGTTTCATTCATTGCCACACAGGTATATAAAATGTGTGAAAATAATGGGTTGTTCTAAAGAGCTCACTGAATTCGAGCATGGTATTGTAATAGGATACCTCAGTGTACAAAGCAAAGTCCATAAAGGCATGGTTGAAGGAGTTTGGTGTGGAACTGGCCCGCATGGAGACCCCAAGGAACATCTTTGGGATAAACTAGAGTGGAGATTAGGAGACAGGCCCTCTTGTCCAACATCAGTTGATCTCATGTACGTATGGGCAAACATTCCCACAGAAACAGAAATCTTGTAGAAGGGCTTCCCAGTAGTGTAAACATTAAAGATGCGAAAGGGAACCAACTTCATATTAATACCTGTGGATTTAGATCAGTTATTCAGCCCAAGGTTTTATCACTGACTAACATATCTTAGAGCATATATTCTATTCCATTTCAGGAGGGGTGTGGTTGGGTGAAAAACTATAATTATTGCATACAGGTAGGATACATGTGTTAAAAGAGTAATTATAGCTGAAATAGAAGTGTGAATGTGAATCACAGTGCAGGGAGCTGCACTTTTATCTTGGCCAACAGTGCAGTGGGATCTTGAAGGAAAGCTGGAAGGTTGTTCCTGTTGAAGTAGGTAGCCAAGCCCACAGCAGCAGCTGACACAATCAGAGGCCACATAAATGATGTCTTGGCTTTGGGCTCGTCACAGGGCCTGGTCTGCATGGGTTGTGCCACTCTCTCCCACTGAGTGAGGATGGCCTGACGGGCCCCAGCCCACTTTCCTGGCCCTCTGAGACGATACTGGTAAGGGGTAACAGGACCCAGCAACACATTGAGTCCCAGTCTGGGATCAGTCAGAAGCATCTTCAGCATGCTGGGTCCAACCCCCACCAGCTCTGCTATCTCATCCATGTAGTCGATATAGTCAACTTGGATGGTGTGTCTCTGACTGGTGACATACCTGAAGGAGAAACTCTAGTTAAAGATGTTCCATGACACACATACAATACATCTCAGAACTAAATAAACCCCCTGCAGTACCTTTTAGCCATTGTCTCCTGCTTGCACTGGACATCCTTTAGCATGGAAGCCGCAGAAGGAAGCTGGAGGCAGCCTGTTTGAGAAGAGACATGGTGACTCTCAAACACAACACGTAATGAAGAAAAGATGCATATTCTTACAGAAGCTGTATTACCTTTAAAGACCCTTGTGGCCCATCTGGCCTGTATCTCAGAGATGGGCATAATGGCTCCCAGTGGCTGCACTAGACCAATGATAGCCAGAGTGTTGCGTTCCAGCTCAGGAGGAAACACATACTTGTACAGAGACACTTTGTTCTCAGACACCGAAACCACTTGTGAGGCCAGGAATGGATAGGAAAACCCGTAACCTGTGGCAAACACCTGCAAGACAGGAGACCTATGTGAGTCAAACTGTCCAACTCTACTGCTGTCTATGAAAATGTTAGTAGAATGTGTGATCTAACTTACCACCAGGTCAACATCTTCCACCACACTTCCATCATCAAACACCACACTGGACCCCTCAAACCTGCAGATGTTGGGCTTCACCTGAACTGTTCCAGAGAGGATACGGTTGGGAAGATCATCATTTATTGTGGGATGTTGGCTGAACAACCTGACATGTATATTCAAATTGATTAGTATAGTTACCACAATGTAATGACATTGGAAGCATTTTCATTAAAACAAACAAAAAAAAATAGGCCAAGCACTAGTGACATGATGATCAAAAGCACTAAAAATAATGATGCTATGAATTGTGTCTAACAAACAGATAATGGGAGTGTTGCCATGCCTTGCTCATGGACACTTCAGCAGTTTGTGGACAGGACAGGAGCCAGGGATCGACTCGTTAACCGCAAGATAAGTCAATGACCCCAATACCTCCTGAGCCACTGCCACCCCTAACAGCCTAACAACTGTTTGTACAGGTTCTGTTCTGCAATAGCTGTAATAGAAAAGACTGATGAAACAGTACCTGTGCTTCGGCTTCAGATTGTACAGGGCGTGGTCAAATTTTTGGTTGAGCTTGTTCTCTCCCAGACCACAGAAAAAACCAAAGGGAAGGATTTTCTTCAGAAGATTCAGCATCCTGTTAAAAAGCAAATCAAGGGGGAGCCCACTGTCTCCGACTCGGTTTAGAATCCAGGCTCCCCTCCGAGTGCTCAGGTAAAGCTGGGGAGAGAAGACATGTTCTTTATCAATAGCTTGTTAAATTAGCTCAAGAAAAGATGGAGTATCTGCTGAACCCTGGACTCGTAAATATGATGAAGGATAGTCTGCAATGATGTTGACTCACTCTTGCAGGAGATTCAGCTTCTCTTTAAAGGTGCAGTGCGTAGAATTTATTGGCATTTTTCAACAGACTTGGTAGCAATTGAATATACTTTTCACAAGTGTGAATAACTGCTTGAAAATTAAAGTTATTTTTTTTTTTTTACCTTAGAATGAGCCTTTTATATCTACATTTGAGTGGGGCACCCTCGACGGAGGCCGCCATTTTGCAACGCCCTGTTTCTACCATAGATAGTAAATAATATGGATGTAGCATCTGGGCTGACCTCAGTTACTCACACGGCATCCAATAATCCTGGTTTGTGCTCGTCACCATTTTGTGAGATTTTTACTCCGCCTCATGTAGGGGGGAGGGAGATAGCTGACGTATACCTCCGAGGCAAAGTGAGGGACAACGGCTGGAGAGCTGTCACTCAAGAGATCGCGCCAATACATTTTAACCTCCGATAAAATAAAAACTAGCCTGGTAGAAAAAAATTCACCCCCCTCAGAGTTGTGATGGAGATATGAACTAAACATACAGACTAGAATGTTTTTTTATGTGTGGGTTTTTTCCAGTCTACTTTAATAATGATCCCCATTGTTTACTGTCTTGTGACACGTTTTCATTTTGAATGATTGATAAGAGAAAACAGTAGAGTCCTGAACCCTGAACGGTGACTGTCTTCCTTAAATTGATCTGACATGTGTTTCCTCTGTTTAAAGTCCCCACCTTGGTGAGGTGGCGTTATTTTGTTTCCTATCGAATGAACTCATTGATTAAACCCCTGTATAAATATTCTGGCTGGCAAACAGAATGTTGAGAGTCTCTTGAACCAACTTTAGGTGAAGGAGTTGACCCTGCTCGGCCGAACAGTTTTTGACTCTGTTTGTTTTATCCTTTTTTATTAAAATACTTAGAACTCAGTTGAATTTTGGTTATAAGGGGGCCAAGTCCGAGAAGGGCCTGGGACCGCGTTTTGCAGAGCAACGCGGAGAAGGGCCTGGGACGGCGTTTTGCAGAGCAACGCGGTTCCATAGCCCTGGTGGGCAGGGAACCCTATTGTTTTAGAAAATGTTTTTATTATTCCTCCCGGGATAAAACGGGTAAAACTGGTGCTGCAGCCCAAACCGTAAAGGTTTATATCTGTGTGAATAATGGATTCTATAGATTTGTTTAGTCTATTTGCCAGAATTTTTGTAAAAATTCTCTGTCTTGTTCTATTTCGTTCCTACTGACCGCCAGAGGCGGTGCTTTCAGCACTGGATGTTCCATCGCGCGCATGCGCAGGTCGAGATCTTATACCAAAATAGTCACCTGTGACACCTGGGTGACCCGAGAATATGTATATATTCCGGAAGTCACTCGAGGATCTGTTCCTTCTATCTTCTCGCGGACTAGCAGGTCACACACATTGTTGTGTGATAGTATACCATTAGCTTGTCGCAAGTAGCTTTGTAACCTAAGGGTTGGTGCTTCGATTTGACTTCGTCCACCAAAGGCTGCGACTTGCAATTCGTTCGACTTCGGCTGCGGCCGGTCAGGGGTGAGTAAAGTGTGAAGGCTACGCGTAGCCGGCGGCTATCGCGGAAGCTAATATCACCTTTCCACCTTGCTTTAATTGAGCTTGTCAAAAGAATAACACGGCGACTGTGAAAACCAGCCGCCGTGTTATTCTTTTGTTCGCACCGTGGCTTGTGTGTTTTTCGCTAAGCCCGGTTGCTAATTGTATGCTCGAATGTATTGTTTTTAGCATTGTTGACTGTTGCTCGGGTGCTAAGTTCGCCTAGACCGGTTGCTTACTTTGATTTAATCGACAGCGAGCGGTTTGGGGTCCAAGCCGCCGCCACCACAGTATTTTGTAGCATTGTCGCACTGTTGCTCGGCTGCTGAGTTCGCCTAGAGCGGTTGCATAGGCTACTTTATTTGCTCGTCAAGTGGGCTGCTTCGGGTCAGAAGTCGCTTTCACTGTTGTATTTGAGCTGTGTCGCACCAGTCGTGTGCTCTCACCTAAGCCTTGCGTTGCATAGCTTACTTTATTTGCTTGCCAGTGGGTGAGCCGTGCCACACACTAGTATGCTGTTGTATACACTGTATGCTGCTGTATTGCTCGCCGGTGGGCGAATTAGTTTCCTAAATCGCCTTCACCGTGTTATTTTAGCCGTGGCACACTGTTGCACGTGTGTAGGCTGCTGTAGTGTGTCGCCAGTTGGCAGCTTAGTTTCACACCGCTGTATTATTATAGCCATGTCGCACCGTTGCACGGTAGCTCACGCCTTAGCCTGGTTGCATAGGCTACTTTATTTGCTTGCCAGTGAACGTCTTGGGATCCAAGTGTTGCCGTCACTGTGTTATTTAAGGCGCATTGTTGCTTGGGTGTGCTCTCGCCTGAGGCTCGATTGCCTAGCCTTCGTTGATTTGCTCTCCAGTGGGCGGCTGGGGTTACCTAGAGCCGCTGACACTGCCAGGGGACTACAGATAGAGAATAGCATTTTGGCTAATTCTAGCATTTTAACCCATGTATGATCATGTGTTTTATTAATTTGCACTGTCCCCTTCTTAAATAAACTCGCCTAAAGCTCGATTGCCTAGCCTACTGTAACTTGCTTGCCAGTGGGCGGCATAGTTTTACACCGCCACTGTATTATTCTAGCGGTGTCGCACCGTGGCTCGGTTGCTCTCGCCTGTAGCCCGGTTGCATACCTTAATCGGATGCATATTTCAATTGGCTTGACAGGTCGCATTGTTGCTTGGGTGTGCTCTCGCCTAAAGCTTGATTGCCTAGCCTACTGTAACTTGTTCGCCAGTGGGCGGCATAGTTTTACACCGCCACTGTATTATTCTAGCGGTGTCGCACCGAGGCTCGGTTGCTCTCCCCTAAAGCCCGGTTGCATACATTTGTTGCTCGCCAGTGAGTGTCTTGGGTTTCCAAAAGTAGTGCATGGCACATGGCGAAGTCCAAGGGACTTGCTCATTGTGCCACTCTACCAGGAGTATGGCTACATCTTGGGCTGCCTTGAAGCGGGTTCCACGTCAGGACATTTGCGCCTCGGCTACATGGTCTTCATCATGTACGTTTGAGCGGCTCTACAGAGTAAATGTTTCTGCTCCTCATTCTGTGGGATGGCGGCTGTCTTGTTGACGGCTGTAAGCCCTTAATTGGTGAGGACTCTTCGTGACCTTTCTGGTATAAGTCATCCAGTGCTGAAAGCACCGCCTCTGGCGGTCAGTAGGAACGAAATAGAACGATAGTTACGTATGTAACTACGGTTCTATGAGTTCCGGATGACCGCCAGAGTTCTGTCACTCAGACTTCTCAGATACCGCAAGAAGATCCAGTTGGAACAGATCCTCGAGTGACTTCCGGAATATCGATATCAAGGCGCAATGTTATGATGAAATAAAAGAGTCAAAGTATGTCCCAATAGTATGCCTACTGCATCCTAACTAGATTATTTTTATCGTCGGATGTAGTATGTAGAATAGAAAAAAGAAAGAGTATACGATTCGGAACGCAGGGTTTATCTCTGTGTCTCATCCTTACCTGCTTGGTGACTCTGCTCAGCTCCACTGCTATGTCTATTCCAGAGTTTCCTATTCCAATCACTACAACCTTCTTATCCCTCCACTCTTCAGCAGTCTTGTAGTCTCGGCTGTGGATATATTTTCCAGTGAAGGTCTCAATGCCTAAGGGTTAAAAAAAGAAAATAAACTGAACAAAGTGCCTCTGTGTCAAAGTGAAAATGTCAAAGCTTGATTCTGGATATTTATAGCCAGTCAGTGATACCTGGGAAGTCATGTAATGGCATGTTGGGGTGGCAGTGATGTCCAATACAGATCATCACAGCATCAAAAATGTGCTTTTCCTTTCTGCCCTCGTTGTTCTCAATTTCAACATCCCACTGGCCTGAATGAGAGAAATTGGATCTCTGCTTGACCTGCAACACTTTGGACTGAACAACAGAAAGGCAGAAACAGTTTGCTGAGAACAGAACAGAACAGAAGATAAGATAAAAGGATCTGCCCAAGCAATCCAGGATTAATTTAACCCAGTATTAGTATAGCATCCTTACATTGAAGCGAATGTGCTTGGTGAGCTGGAAGTGATCAGCATACATTCGAAAGTAGTCCATGATGAGGGAGTTGTGCATGAAGTTGGGGAAGTGTGCAGGGATCGGAAAATCACTGAAACACATCATCTCCTTGGAGGTGTTGATGATGACAGAGTGGTAGATGCTGGCCCTGTCCGGCTCTGGATTCTCCTGCAGTAAAAAAAAAAAATCATTCATCGTCACGATCTAAATCTGCTGTGCCATGAACATTAGAGGTGGAGTCAGTGATTCTGAAGAAAGCTTGCTGTCAAAATCCCTTTTTGTAAAAGTCACGATCAACTACCTGTCCATACTGTGTGTGCGCTGTAAAATCCAGTATTAATACATAGCCTAGGTGCTGTTAACCGGCATGTTGTTAGCTATGATTGCCCACTTAGTTTACATAGCCGTTTACAGAGCCTAGGCTTTGTATTAACACAGGCTTTTTCAGTGCACACACACAGTATTGACAGGTTGCGGATCGTGAGGAGATATTCACTGATTTTGACAAAAAGTGATTTTGAGAACAAGTGTTCTCTAGGATCACTGACTCCACCTTAAAGCTCAAGCTGCATAGAGGAACCCACCTTAAACCTCCACAGACCACCGATGTCATTGCTGCTTTCAAAGCAGACCGGCTCCATCCCCTCATCCAGACAGGACTTGATACAGGCCAGACCTGAAGCACCTCCTCCAACCACTGCCACACGGCGAGTCATACTTCAGCTCTGGGAGGGATGAACCTGATTATCTGAGAAAATATTTTCGTCGCATTAGAACATGACACACGTGGAAATCTTACAGGTGCTCTGAGGAACTTTCAGTCCGTGTTCATTCTTGCACCCCCTTTGGACAAAAGCGGTAGTGTTTTTAATAAGCCTTTCCTAGGTGAGCGTACCCATGACAAAGGCATTGAGAAAAACAATATAAAAATAGCATTATTTGCACTGATGGTCTCATTTGCTGTTACATGTCATATATGACCATCATAGGAAAAATTTTACTGTTTCAGAAATATCTAAAAGTTCCTCGTAGCACCTTTAAAATGGCTACAAGGCACACACTTTTTTTGGTTAATTCTAGCAGCACCTTTGGACAAAAGTGCTAGTGTTAATAGGAATCCAGCGCCCCCAGCCTGCTAGCTTGCATTTGTTTAGGAAGCAAGTGAATGAGAGAGTATAGGATGCGATGATGTTATGCACCAATTGGGGTACTCACTGAAGCGCCATATGTGACTGATTATGTCGATGGTGAAGCACAGCAAACCTTGATTGAGTACCGTTACACAGGTTGTTCCGGTCTGCCATCCGGAAATCATAAAGTCTAAGTTCACGGGGAACATTACATATCTGTAATAGAAGACTAAACTCAGAGAGAATTTAAGAATTTAATTACTTTATAAAATAAGACAAAACATGTCACATTGATTCAGAACTGCCTCCTGGTCAGTATTTTCAGAGACCCTTTATGCCTCTAGGAGAGGGGGGTGTGAGCAAACAATGGCCTCAGGGTGATGGGATAACACAATAAACAGATGGTCTCATTGTAGTCACTCACTAGATGTCTTCAAAGGACAGGAACCCCCGTTATCAGGGCTGCCAAGTTTCACCAAAAGTTTGGAGTGAGATTTTTTGTCCGAGGGACCCAAAACCGTGTCCTCTCTCCCACCCACTCATTTTTGCTAGTGTCCTGTAAGTTTATATATTGTTCATAATAAATCCGAAATAAAGATAATTGGAAAATCTGATAAAAAATTAAAAATCTTATTAAAATAAACAAATTAATTAATTGCAAAGTCGTAGGACAGGTTTTAATTAAACATTGGGTGTGGACACATTATAAGTGGGGGTCTGGGGGTCTTGCCCAGAAAATTTTGAGCATTATACACTTAATTTCCTGCATTCTGGTGAATTTTTATGAAGCAATGTGTGCCTTTTCTGCATTAATTTTTATGTAAAGTAAAAGAGAACATTCACGGTTTCGCTGACACACATTTTATTGAATAGCCTACAATTCATGTGTATAGTGCTTTCAAATATCTCCTGTAGCCTATTGTTAAAACATTTGGTTAAACTGTAATAAAGGTAATTATTCTATATCATGTCTACTGTTGAGGGATGAGTGGCTGGTGGTATTTTACTAGCAGCATTAGGCTTTATTCAAAGAAGAAAAAAATTAGGGAACAGTTCAACACCAATGCAAACTACTAGGCTAAAATAAAACATCTGGGTTACTTGGTCCCTCCTCTTAGGCTACCTTGATTAGTGTTATGAAAAGTGCTATAAATGTGCAATACATAGGCTACAGTTCTTTACACAGAAGAATAAAAGCATTTTTATTGGCGGATGAGCCATTTGTTACTTTATAAACCTAATTTTCAAACTAAATTACCAAAACAATATACAAAACGATCCAAAGATCTTCTGAATTTACTTGAGTGAAATTGAAGGGTTAATATGTTTGATGCACGCGCGCTCACCCGCCGGCGGGGACACAATTCTTATCAGCGGTAACTTGGCAGGCTATCAACACACACCTCGGAAGAGAAGGTGCAGGGCAGGTAGGGAGCTCGCCTCCCGCTTCGTGCACATCAAAGCATAACGTAAATGCGCGTTCAGAAAGAGGAAGTCACGGCACTCATGTCTGTTAGCTTTTCAAAATAAGAATTGGAAAATAAAAGTCCCGCAAAACAAATGTTATTTTGGGGATTAATTTCTCCGCGTGAGAAATTTGAGGTGTGGCGTGTGAGAGTGTGAACGGGTTGATTTGCGTGTGTTTCACGGCCAAAGAGTGAGACTAGGCAGCTATGCCCAATTGCCCCAAATAAACATTCCACATATACAACAGTTATCTAAGAATCTTGACTTCTTAACACATTAAGACTAGAGCAAGATTACAGGAGAGTAATTGTAGAAATACATTACTACAAATAATTCTGCCCTCACACTTACCCCATCACATGTTTCCCTCCCAGCGAAAAGGGCTTAAAACTTTTTTTTTTTAAAGTAGGCCTGCTCGTATGGATTCTATTGTACTGATGAACTTCGATGTCTGACCTTTCTTTAAATTGGCATAACTCAACTTGCTGTATGTAAATGTGTGTTGCCATTTTAAAGAGCACATCCAAAAGAATAGCCTATATAACCTGGGTCCTAAAATGTGATTATAAAACAGCAACAAACACCCTCCTATGTCCTGAGTTGTGAAAACCCATTACATAAATTCAATGTTAAGTTAAATAACTACAACTACAACAAATACAACACACAGAAAACCTTAAAGCTACTCACTCTGTAGAGTCCTCTGCTACTCTAAAATAATTCCGACTGATTGATGGACTCTGAGAGGGGTGAGCCCATGGGGTGAGCCAGATAAAAGTTGTTTTTATCTATAAACAGGGAGATAATTCTCCTACTTTGACCTGATGTTAACATGCATTCTGTTAATAATTTATATGGCTGGGTTTCTATTAGAGGATAATCCACTGCACATTCCTCTAATAATTTATCGGTGGAAACGAGGCATTTTCAACGCTGGACCTATCCCACATAAACAAACAGCGATCAAAGTTCAACCCGAGTTAAAATGTGTGTGGATGCACGACTCACTGTCAAGCTGTGAAACACAAACAAACCTGCTGTCCAACCAGCAGAACTCTTACTGATGCGCTCAACATGTTACAACATAGGATTCAAGTTTGTAAATGTCCCTTTTCTATTTTCTTACCTCGGGCGATGTCTACGAATAACACAAGCTTTTTTCTGCTGCATGGAACTCTGCAGTGGGCGGAGTGAGACGGAGAGGTGGGTGGGACGTGTTTGCATAGGCTACATGTAGGGTCGAGCTTCAGCAACAGACAGCGCCCTGCCCGGATAAAACATGTAGGACTAACTTTTTTTTGTTCGACTTTTATGAAGAGAGAACCAATTAATTAGCCTGGCTCAGCCCGCCTACCTACTTCCGCTCAATTTTAATTTCACTTCAGTCTTCTGTACAAATTAAATGAAGTACGATGGTCTGGTTAAACCAGGCTACCAATTCATCAATCTGTTAAAACAATCAATCAATATGTTGCAACATATTTATAGTCGAGAATATTCTGCCCAACGCATAATATTGTCATTATGTCAAAATGTGAGACTGTCCGTCATGATGCGTTCAAAGGCAAAATAAAAGCTTATGGGTCATGGCGGAAAAAGTTAATTCATTTATTATGTGTGAGTGATCACTTTATTGATGATCTCATAACCAGTAATACGTCAGTAGCACACTGGCAGTGTGTTTGTCTCCATCTGCTGGATGTTAGGAGAACATATTCTTAATAAATTAACCAGAACGTGTATTCATGTTTGTTTTCCGACCACATGAGTCCAGCATTTAGCCAGTGACTATTTCCTCATATTTAGATTCTATAGCCTGATTATAATAATATATTATTTGGATTAAACCAATAACAACCTACTTATTTTAAGTTGTTGAATTGTATTTAAGAAATATACTGAATCACTTTCTGTAATGGATAATGGCAATTTGTTGATTTAATTTCTAAAATAAAGGTGGTGTTTTAATAAAGGAACCAAAATAAACACAAGGGATTTAAGAACCTTTCCATAGTGCATGTCAGGCTATTTATTTAGGCCCTACATTCATGCTACATCATGTGGTGACATTTTTATTCTAAGGAAAACCTATTCCTTTAGTTCCTAACTGTTCAATGATGGACACAAATTGAGTCAACAGGTCTGACTACAATAACATTACTGTAATGTAATAAAGAGGGTATTGTGGGTGCCAAGAGAGCTTCAGTAAGCAAAGCAGTAGGTATCTTCAGGACACCACACAGGCTTAGTCAAAAACACTGTTTAATTTTGCATTCAGTTTGGTACAGTCTGAACACATGCTCAGCCCACACTTTGACATGGAGAAGGTGTAAAGTGATGCAGATTCACTGCTGCTTCCATCGTCACGTTATCATTAATGTACCATGATGCAGCTCACTGAGATATCTGAAGAATGATACAGCAGAGAAGAAATCATTTTAACTTCATATTTATTCAAATTTGACTAAAAGGCCTTCTCCACAAGACATTGTCCCAGGAAATTTTAAAGACATTACTATTATTCATTTGATATGTTCTTAAATTCAACCCTTCCAGAACAAAAAAAAAGAAAAGAAAAGAAGTAAAAAAGAGCCCTTTCCCAAATGGGTAAGATCTCAAACCTATCAACAACGGTTTATAAACACATTCCAGCGCACTTAGGCTGGAAAAACATCATACAGTACAATAGCAGAGCATCATTTTTTGCTCAATGTTATATTGTCACGTGTCACTCTAAGGATTAAAGATCAACCACTGTGGAGAACACATCATTTTTGTAAATCTTTATTACATGCTGCCTCCATCATTCAATTATCTTTAATGTACCCAATGGAGCAGCTTAATGAGGAGATCTCAAGAATGGCGGAGCAGAGAAGAAGCCAGAGAGACTATCCTTATTGTGGAAGCAGCAGTACAGCAGCACTGCACCTGAGAAGAGTACTGCTACACTCCATCTTGAAAAGGGCCTGGTCTCTGGTTCTGGTACCACTCTGGTCCTGAAAGGCTGTCTCACCCTCTCCCACTGAGTGAGAATGGCCTGACGTGCTCCGGCCCAGTGGCCCGGTCCAGTCAGACGGTACTGATAAGTAGTGCAGGGACCCAGCAAAACCTGCAGCGCCAGTCTGGGGTCAGTCAGCAAGAGCCACGGTATGTTTGGTCCAACTCCCACCAGCTCTGCCAGAGAGTCCAGGTAAGGGATGAAGTCCACGTGAAGGGGGGTACGCTCTGAGCACAAGTACCTAATAAAGGAACCATGAGAAGCAACTGTTTTATCAGGGATTTACTTATGAAAGTAAAAAAAAGTGATTTTAAGTCAAATAAATAATGTGATATTTTCCAAAAACATGGACCTCACAGGATCACACACACTCTATTCCATGGCTTGTCTTGGCTAAGCTGTGGTACTGTTGTCGCTTGTGTTTTTCACGTACACTGGAGAATACATTTGTATAGATGTGTGTGACTGATCTGCTCCACAGTTCAGCTTATGTCCTACCTCTGATGCATGGTTGCTGTGTCCCTCTCCATTTCCTTCATCATGGTCTCTTCTGATGGGAGACTAGATAGACCTGAATCAAGAGAAATCAACCGTCAACTTTTAACAGCAATCGTTACCCTAACACTCCTTTTCTCTTTTGCAACTCAAAATATATAACAATTTTTTTATATTATTATTTTACCTCAACTTTGTACAAAAAATTCACTTTAATTCATATTGTTTTAAAGTTACTTTTTTCACAATTTTTATTTGATTTAACTTTGAAGTGATATCCCCCCTTTTGGCATGTAAGTTTAAAATTGTTCCAATGCGAACTACAAATTAATATAAACAAGAAAGTTTTAAGGAAGACTTCTACATATTGGTGGGATTGTATAACAGAGGGTTATATGGTGCATTCATGAAGTGCTTTATAGATTTTGAAATATCTTTATATTGTGTACCATGATAAAGCCTAAAAATATCGGGATACTATCTATATGCCATATGCCATAACTCTGATCACCTGATCTTTCAAATTCAGCTGCAGAGAACAACACGTTTCTTCAGTTGGGTTCTCAGCTGTAAAAGCTGATTAAATGCAGGGTAAAGCTGGATTTAGCCTTTATAAAGCCTTATGCATTTGCTCCACTATGATCAGTCTAGCTACAGTCTGTCTTATCTAGTACATAACATCATCTCCATGTTTCCAGAGGCCCCCTCTGAAGCTAAGCTACTTTTTTTAATGTCGATTTCAATGTAAAGAAAATAAATTAGAATAGATCCTGTGTTTTGACAAAAGCCTTCAACCATCTTTAAAATGCATCTTCTCAAACTAAACGGCTTGAATCTCAAAGACAGTTTATGTGTTGCACTGTAGCCTACCTTTGAACACTCTTGTAGCCCAGCGGGCCTGCATCTCCACCAGAGCGTTGACAGCCCCAAGGCCATTGATTAATCCCACCACTGCCAGCGTAGGCTGTGCAGGAGGGAACACATGCTTGTAGAGACGCAGCCTGTAGCCACATTTAGCCTGCAGTGCTGGCGGCAGGAAGGGGAAGCTGTAGTTGTACCCTGTAGCAAACACCACCACATCCACCTGTAACGAACACACATATTAGACTGAACATTTAATTACTTTGCAATTCTTTAATGTGTATATCCAAATAATGACCCCTTTATATAGTGGGAAATAAAGAACTGTGTGCATACTGCAATACCAGAGTACTGAATACTAAAATATTCTGTACATTATACAACAGATATCAGACAGGTGTTGAGCCACAGTCATACACACCTTGTCTATGATGCTGCCATCGACAAACACCACACTGGATCCACAGAACTCCTTCACATTTGGTTTCACCTGAACCCGACCCGAGATGATCCGAAACGGCAGGTCGTCGTTCACCACAGGGATCTGTGCAAAGAAACTGCCAGAGGACGGCACAGCTGTTAGGGAACTACACAACCAATCAGCACAGTGAGAGACTTGCCCAGTGTAGGGCAGAGGCCTCTGTCGCTGTGGAAGTAAACCGAGGTTCCCTCATTTATTGTTCACACTCCCTTATTGCAAATACATTTACTACTTTGGCTCTGCTCCATTAATACTATGGGCCCGACCATATGATCTGTCTTCATCAGGCCAAATGTTTCATAGTGGACACACAGTTAGAGTCTTAATTGTCTTGGTACCCATGTTTTGGTTTCAGGCCATACAGTCTGTGGCAAACGGCTTCGTTTAGCTTCTTCTCTATTTTCCCGTTGATCCACGAGGGGAAGAACTTCCGCATCATCACATCCATACGAGAATTCATAGAAAGGTCAGCTGGGGTCCCCCCCGGTCCTACACGGCCCACAAACCAGGCTCCGCTCCTGGTACTGAGGTACACCTGTGGGCCAGGTCAGCGGGTTAAGATTCCGGTGCTCACTTTTTATATTATTTTAAGAATACAGTCAAAGGCAGAGTTCAATTAATTTAGAAATTACAATACAGGACGGTAGTATGGCTATGTACCTTCTCAGCCACTCGACTGATATCCACAGCAATATCTCCTCCAGAGTTCCCAATCCCGATCACCACCACTCGTTTCCCCTGCAGACCCTCAGTGTTGCGGTAATCCCAGCTGTGGAAATATCTGCCTTCAAAGCTCTCAATACCTGAGGTGGAATAAGAGGCTTCATATAAATAAATAAAATCTGTTTAATATTTAATTTACATAACCTTAAAGGTGGATTCAGCAGCTCTGGAATGGGCATGTTGGTACAGGGGCCCTCTTTGTTTACATACCCTTTGTTTGCGTACCAATTTAAAGAACCCAGGCTTTGTGTTTACACTGGATTTCTGTTTCAGTGCACACTCAGTAGGAACATGTAGCAGATCGTGAGGAGACAAAAATACGCATAAGGACGTTGCTTCAAGGTTCACTAGATAACAAAATAAATCTTGTGTGTTCAGAAGCCCTGTTTGAACAAAGCCATGGAACCTCATAACAATCAAATAAAATGAACTACATTTTTCAGAGAGAAAACCTTTAAATCGGCCAAATTGAAAGACAGGAAACAACAGGAGGGTTAACTGATGTCCATTTGAGGAGCAAAGAATGTGAATACTGTCTGTGCTTGGTGATTCCTGGTACCTGGGAAGTCTTTGAGTGGCAGGTGAGGGTGGGTGAAGTGTCCAGTACAAACCATCACTGCATCAAAAACACGAGTCTCCCTCTGACCTCCGCTGCTCTCCGTCTCCACCTCCCACTGGCCGGTCTTCTCCCTCACACTGACCACACTAGTCTGGGACAAACACACAGGGCTGAATATCCTGCAATGATCTTGGCATTTATCTCTTACATATACTGCTAACACACCTTAGTCACCCTATGTAGCACTATATCAACACCGGTTTATAAACCAATATAAAGTTTTGTGTGCCTCCAAAATGTATATTTTAATCATAAACTGATATCTTTATACAGGAGCGGTTATAGCTGTGTTCATCTACATTCATGCAACTTTGATCTGCTTACAACTATATTGTGATGTTTGATAAACCATTTATTACACTTTTTTTTAAAGCCACATATGTCAATAGAGGGAGTAAGGTATGACCCATTTATTTTGTGAAATTAATTAGATGTGATCCACTTTAACATATACAATTAAAAAATGTGAGTTAAATTAAACATACAGACAGAACATTTATCTCAATTGATATAAAAGGAAATAATACAATATTATTTCACTGCTGCGTAATAGTTTTAGACTATTATGTTGCATTAGAAGCAAAAACATTGTGTGTATCAGAATATTCAAATACATTTTAAGTGCAGCACTGATTGGGTCCCTTTCCATTACAGCATCAATCAAGTGCTTGTCAGTGTGTGCTCGCTGATGTCAAGAAAAAGTCTAAACTCACCTCATCTCTGCTGTTCAGGATTTTGTATATTATGGTGGTTAGTGAGCTGATGGGCAGTCGTACATGCTTTACTTCATATAGACATGAACCAATTATTGCCTTTACAAACGATCCTGCAGGTTACTGACCTGGAAGTGTATGTGCTGCAGCAGGCTGAAGGCCTGAGCGTACAGACGCACATACTGCAGCACCTCCGAGTGGTGCATGTGGTTTGGGAGCTCAGCTGGAGGAGGGAAGTCACTGAAGGTCATCATCTCTTTGGAGCTGTTGATCACCAAAGCCTGATAAATGTTGGCCCATCCAGGCTCTGGCTTCTCCTAATGATGGACAATATTATAAAGAGAGTTATTATGTTTGCTTTGCTGCTTTATCTGCTGTTTAACACGCACCATACAGTATATGTGATGATACCACATATGAATAGTATTTCCCACATTTCAAAGGGCAAGGATATAGATTTTTATTTGTATGTTCTGTAAAGTAGCCTAATTGCCTTCCTCTGTAAGAAGAAAGTTTGTCATAAAGTTATAATACATAAATTAATATGTCTTAAATAAAATACTATTAGGACCCTGCCTCAGTGCTGCTACAAAGGCACAATATCTAAATAATAAAAAATAAATTGCTTAACAATTGGTATTAGCAAATCTACCCTCCAGAGATAGAGTCTTTCTAAACATGACATTTAACTTTCATTTCTGTCAGAGATACATGTACTGTTTTATATCACAATGATACTGGCAGACTCAAATAAGATGAGATGTACTTTGTTGTCCTGTACATGGAAGCTTGTTTGTGCTCCAAGCCACTGCATTACAAAACACTTGCCGCAATGTACCTTTACACATTTACATACACGACGCTGAAGTTGGCAGCTGATTCGCAGCAGCCGATTCAGCAGTTAAGGAAAAGTTAAGGGATTCTTAAGGAGCGGCGAAGTGACTGATTCTCCGTTGTTTAACCTCCTAAATCACCGCAGTAAAGCCACATTAATTAGTCTAGATTATCTAAGAGAGTCTAACCATTCTTTAAAAACTGTTTAAAATTGATTTAACCTTTATTAAGTTTGTTTAAAAGAAAGAGAGGGGAGATTTCACTGCTTTTTTTGCATCTGGACCACATTAAAACTGGTCCTGATTGAAAACCACTGCATCTAGACTCTTCAAATCTTGACTAGATTATCATAGTGAGGCTATAGATTATAGAAAACATAGTTTCTGATTTGTGAAACTTTTTTTCTATTTGTGAAAATTAAATAAAGGCACATGTCAACGCTTTTTTGGGGTCTAGACCACATTAGAACTGGTCCTGATTGAAAACCACTGCACCTAGACCCTTCAAATCTGGACTACAATATCACAGAGAGGCTATACATTATAGAAAACATAGTTTCTGATTTGTGAAACTTTTTTTCTATTTGTGAAAATGAAATAAAGGCACATGTCAACGCTTTTTTAGGGTCTAGACCACATTAGAACTGGTCCTGATTGAAAACCACTGCAACTAGACTCTTCAAATCTGGACTAAAATATCACAGAGAGGCTATACATTATAGAAAACATAGTTTCTGATTTGTGAAACTTTTTTTCTATTTGTGAAAATGCAAAGAATGCACATTTTAATGGTTTTTAGGGGTCCAGACCGCATTAGAACTGGTCCTGATTGAAAACCACTGCACCTAGACTCTTCAAATCTGGACTAGAATATCATAGTGAGGCTATATATTATGGAAAACATAGTTTCTGATTTGTGAAACTTTTTTTCTATTTGTGAAAATTAAATAAAGGCAAATGTCAAGGCTTTTTGGGGGTCTAGACCACATTAGAACTGGTCCTGATTGAAAACCACTGCACCTAGACTCTTCAAATCTGGACTAGAATATCATAGTGAGGCTATATATTATGGAAAACATAGTTTCTGATTTGTGAAACTTTTTTTCTATTTGTGAAAATGAAATAAAGGCACATGTCAACGCTTTTTTTGCATCTGGACCACATTAGAACTGGTCCTGAATGAAAACCACTGCACCTAGACTCTTCAAATCTGGACTAGAATATCACAGAGAGGCTATTCATTATGGAAAACATAGTTTCTGATTTGTGAAACTTTTCTTCTATTTGTGAAAATGCAAAAAAGTTACATTTCAATTACATTTTTGGGTCCAGACCGCATTAGAACTGGTCCTGATTGAAAACCACTACATCTAGACTCTTCAAATCTGGACTAGAATATCACAGAGAGGCTATACATTATGGAAAACATAGTTTCTGATTTGTGAAACTTTTATTCTATTTGTGAAAATGCAAAGAATGCACATTTTAATGGTTTTTAGGGGTCCAGACCGCATTAGAACTGGTCCTGATTGAAAACCACTGCACGTAGACTCTTCAAATCTGGACTAGAATATCACAGAGAGGCTATACATTATGGAAAACATAGTTTCTGATTTGTGAAACTTTTTTCCTATTTGTGAAAATGCAATAAAGTTACATTTCAAGTTTTTTTTGGGGTCCAGACTGCATTAGAACTGGTCCTGATTGAAGCTGATGTCTTTATATATTTTTTTTTTGTTCTATTTTTTAAAGATATTTTTTGGGCATTTTTATGCTTTATTGACAGTGTAGAGACAGAGTTGAAATGGGGCAGAGAGGGGAGTGACATGCAGAGAACGGTTGGTTACGTTGTAACCCAGGTTCTCTGAGTGGAGAGACTATCTCTCCACCCTACATATTCCATATGTACGGGGACTGACCCCCACAGGGGCAGTTGACGTGGATACTCTTTAAGACACATCACTTGTGGCGGCCACGCATGATTTGCCTGCCATGGCTATATAAACTACACACATGTGTGGCCTCTTCGGTTTGAACCTTGATTGGAACGCGTTTCTGAGCGGCATCTTGGCTGGAGAGATAGTCTCTCCACTCAGAGAACCTGGGATACAACGTAACCAACCGTTCTCTATCGTGTCAAGACTATCTCTCCACCTTACATATTCCATATGTACGGGGACTTCTGTAAGACACACCGCGAGGAAACCAAGCAGACCCAGCTGCTCCTGCGGGAGCCTAAATAAAAAAAGGCAGTTGAGTTCGAATGACACGTCACCACCACCAGTGTTCACCCATGTGCCCAGTATAAAGGAACTATTTACAATTATACATATGTACACACTCCTCGCCAAGGCGCCAGACGCTACAAAGGCTAATCTGGCCCTGCAAGACGCTAAAGCCAGCCATGAATGGGTAGATGCCCTAGCCCAAACGTGCCCCGTCCTGCTGCATTGAGCCCAGCACTCGCTCCAAGAATGGGGTGCTGGCTGCCACATTCATGCAGTAGAACCGGATAAAAGTCGACAGGGTCAACCAAGAGGCCGCCGTACGAATCTCCGATAGAGGGGCCCCTTGCCATAGTGCCCATGACGTAGCAATGCCCCGTGTGGAGTGCGCCCGCACCCCTACTGGGGTCGGCTTGACTGCCCTCTCATATGCCTGCTGGATAGCATCCACAACCCAGTGGGCAAGCCTGGTCTAGGAGACTGGCTGTCCAAGACGGTTGGGCTTGTAACAGACAAAGAGCTGGTCCGTTGTCCTATGGCCACGTGTCCGATGCAGATACACTGTTAGGGCTCTGACTGGGCACAGTAGTGACTCCACCCTGCTTCACCTTCCTGAGGAGGGTGGAAAGGGTGCAGCTCAATAGATCGACCGGCGTGGGACTCAGAACAGACTTGAGGGTGGAATGCAGGGTTCGGGCGCAGCACCACCCCAGCACCACCTGGCAAGAAGCGGCAGCAGTCCTCATGCACTAAAAGAGCATGCAGCTCTCCCATATTAATTGCGAGCAAAAACGCTGTCTTGAGAGAAAGCCATTGTAGCCTAGCTGTATCCAGGGGCTCGAATGGCTCATTCTGCAAGACCAACAGCACCACCTCCAAATCCCATGGGGGGACAGCTGGCCTTCTGCGATGTGGAGTAACCCTACGAGCACCTCTAAGAAACTGAGCAATAAGGTCGCAACAGCCTTCTGCCAGCTTCCGAGGTCCAATACGGGCTGCCTTTATGGCTGCCACTATTCCCCTCAATGTCGAGGGAGATTTGCCCACCTCCAACATTTCCTGGAGGAACTGGAGAATGTCATGGGCCGTGTCTCGAATTGCACCATGATAATTGTTGCCTTTATTAGTTAGAGAGAGAGATCAGAACCATATGACCCGACAGCAGACCTGGAACTCATATGGAAAACTGCCATCCTGTTTGTCTCACAAAGGCAAGAGGAAGTGATAATGATTTTCTATGCAGCCGTTGTGCACATTATGACAGGGAAGATGCTAGGATTGGATTTGCATTGAAAGAGTCCTTAATTGCCTGATTCTGCCTGATGCACTTGTTGTAACTCCCCATTAGCTGCAAGGAGATCCAAAATACTATGATGAAGAGATGTCATCAGCAGATGATACCTGCTGGAGATCGTTTATAAAACTCTGGTGTCAATTAAGTTGCTGCAATATATGCAAAGCTGATAGACGATGTCTGCAGAGAAGGCTTGCCATTCTGATGTGATTCTCAGAATAAGATGACTTCTCGAATGCAAAACTGAATCCTTAAAATCCATTGGTAGACATATTTTGCAAGTTTCTGAGAATTGGGAAACAATATCAGAAATGCTTCCTTTCATGACAGTGTCAGGGCATAATCTCTACACAAAATCAGCTCACATCTACAGTATGTGCAGAAAGGGCCGCCCATAAGGGGTATACAAGTGTGAAAGCTTTCTAGGGCCCAGCCACTTGGGGGGCCCATGGTCTTTGGAAGCCAAGAACCTACCTAGATAACCTTTATTTTTAGATTTTTAGATATTTATGTCAATATCTATTCAAAGTTGGGTGTTTACACAGAGCCGCGGCTCCACTTAAGGCCATTTAAAAAGCAGTAGAAAAGCTACTTGTGTCTGGGTGTGGTTGTGAAAAGTATTTGGACCCCATGAAAAAACAGGTTGGGTACCTTTTGTAGTTCTTCTACATTCTTATAAACAGGACAGGCTAGTTACTCTGTCATTGTCCTGAGTCTACAAACAAAAGGCTTTGACATAAGTCTTCAGGTCTGACCAGTTTTTCAGAAACCTGGCCAATTGACCAACCAGCCGGGTCATACCACAATGAAGCTGACGAGCAGCATCATCCTGTTTTAATCATTGTAACCACCATGGTCCTGCTTTCTGTATTGTTTCTAAAAATAAAAAATGAAAATAGACCTTAAAAAGTTCTTAATGCAAAGAAAGATACAAGGCACAAAGAAGTTGGAAATAACTGAAGGAACAGATTTGTGTTCAAAGATTAAGACATTTTTTGTAATGATTTCAGTAATGTTTTCAGTAATTTTGCAGTGATGAGAGCAGAATGAACTAAGCCTAAATGTTGCAACCAAATATAGGCCAACTTTATAGGTTTGAAGGGTAGGTTGGTTTGGTTATTCATGTAGAGAACCGCCTTTTTTTTCTTTTTTGTGTGAAGAATTTGTTGTTGATTGTTGATGACAATAAATCATTTGAAATATTTTGGTGGTATTGTTGAAATAAATAACGCTTAAAAATTAACATCAACAACAAATTCCTTGGTGGTTACAATGATTAAAACAGGATGATGCTGCTTGTCAGCTTCATTGTGGTATGACCCGGCTGGTTGGTCGATTGGCCAGGTTTCTGAAAAACTGGTCAGACCTGGCTGGTCGTGTCAACCTGAAGACTTATGTCAAAGCCTTTAGAAGTTATAGTCCCCAAAGGGAAATTCTTTTTCACAAAAATGTATTTTATGGGAAGAGATCATTTAAACCTGTTTGTAGACTCACCTTAAATCTCCATAGACCTCCAATGTCACAGCTGCTCTCAAAGCAGGTGGGCTCCAGACCTTCTTCCAAACAGGCCTTGATGCTGGTCAGACCAGCAACCCCCGAACCCACCACCGCCACTGTCCGAACCATGCTGCTGTGGGAGAAGCTGCCGACCGCAGAGGGAACTCTTCTCTTGTGGAGAAAGTTGCAGGAACTGGAGGGACAAGTTTTAAGTTGAGCGTCTATATGGTCTTTCACGCCCACTCATTCTGAGAGCTTCATCTGCATATTAATGATGTTTAAGTTGCTTGAGTTAATCAGGGTTGATTGGTTTGTGTGAACAAAAAGATTAAATTCCTTGGTTCTATCCACAAACTGTATACAAAAGGATGTATCCGGAGTGATGGAAAACGGAAGGAGTTTTGTACAGGTTTATCGAGCAATTTCTAAATTAACAGCTGGAGCATGACGTTGTCAGGGCCACCATAGGCGTAGATCTCGGGGGGATGCAAAGGATATGTGCCCCTCAATATTTAGAAAAGGTAAATGTGTCCCCCTCAAAAAATAAAAAAGCCAACCCCCTTTTCTCCAAAACAGGACAAAATAACAGTTCAAGTGAGACTTGATTCCTTGATTAAGATTGTCTGTGAGCCTTAGTGCATTCTGTTCCATTATATTTGTGTCCCCATACCTGAATGTTGTCTGTTCCTTAACATAGATAAGGACATTTCCAACATGAATGAATACAGAAAATGCAGAAATTGGTGAATAGAAATTCACCAGAATGTAGGAAACTAAATGATTGAGAATCAAAATGTTACGGGGAAGGACCCCCTGACCCCTTTGCTTAAAATGTACCCCCCCAATTGTAAAATAAAACTTAAGCCCTTGAGCGCCACCTTTTTCTGCTGTGAAAACTATGGATCAGATTCATTCCGAAACAAAAGAGAAACAAAAGTGTCTCGTGCTGGCAGAGAGAAAGTATATTACAAGATGGACATACTTTTGAAATGATCAAAGCAGTGGATTACAGAAACGCATCAGTCTGATCTCACACATGAAGAAGCTTTTTCTGCTCTGCAACAGAGCCTTCCGTGTGCACAAATCTAGCACATGATTAACTTAAAAAGCATGAACTAATGAATGACCTATGAATCACATTTAGCCACCACTGTGAGTAGTGAAAAGTTACTGAATAATAAAGGAAACCTTTTTTCCCTAAAACAAAGTGATATTCCCCCGACCCCTCCACCCCATATTTGGAAGCACATACATTACCAAAATTAAGTAATGAGAATAAAAACACAGATTATGCATTTCAGAGATGTCCATGTCATTATGTACAGGCACATATTTATTTATAGTAGGTTGGTCCAATGCCTTCTCCTCAGCAAGAGTATGCTCTATGTGTTTGTTACCAAAAGGTAAAGCTCACATTCTGTGGCTGTATAATTGGCCACATATACAAATCATTTTGACACTAAACAGGAGACATTCCTTTGTGCAGAGTACAAACATGCTGACAGACAACACTTTTTGAGCTTCCATCAAACGCATGAACACACCCTTCAATCAACCCACAGATGCACACAACCTATTCGACGTGAAGATGTATCAGCCTTACCTCTTCTCCTTAGTTTGAGATGAATGAATGGGTCAGCTCTAACACTTTGAAGAGGTCAGTGTTGGGGAAGTTGATGATTGATCCATAGTGGCTCCTCAGATCTAATGGTCTGTTTGAGATAGTTTGTACCCTGGACCATTTTTAACCAGAGGTCAAAGTCTGCTCCTACTGAGGTCTTATTTCCTGAGGCATAACAAGGTTTATTTAAAAATAGCAAGGGTTCCTCCGGAGGGGTCACTGGTTTGCCAGGTGCACGTGGGTATGTTGCAAAGAGTGACCACCCTTCCTTAAAATCATCCACCACATATTTAAAGAACATTTAGGGGTTCGTATTTAATCGTTGTCATTTTATCCACACAGATGAAAAAATATATTTATAGAAAATCCCTGTTATGGAGTGGACTGAATAACAGTGTGTCTAGTGTGGGCAAGATTAAGACAAAAATAAATTGTTGAAGACTCTATGTTGTAGGTCGTCTGCTTTTAATTAAAAGCTTTTAGTTTAAAAACATATGCATACATGTTCCAGTGTTTCTGCAGCAAAATAAGCCTTGGTCAGTTTCAGACCACTTAATTTAAAAGGATGCCTTCTGGTGGTCCATCCCGCCATCATACAACACATGCAATCCACATCAACCAAAACTACAAACAGAAACATATAACAACAATAACGCTCCTGGATATATTCCACAGTAGAAAAATACAATTCCCTACCTACAAACACAGGCACCTTATATGCAAAACATACAGTAGAAAGAAAGTTAAGTCTAGTTTGGCATTTAAACCTACATGCTCTTAACACTTTACTCTATCAACTGTATTTTTCTCAATTCCACTAAATATGAGGCTCTTCTTGACTGCCTGTTTCCTAAGCGACACCATTTGGTCAAAACAATACATCAAGTTCTAAAGAACAGGTTGCAGTCAAATTAACTGAGAATATGGTGCACAATTTTTTTCTACCTTGGATATTGTTAAGTTTTCCTCAAGACAAATACTTAAGTTTACTTAACATAACAACATACAGTATATAGGGTTTTTGATCCTGGGGTACAAACTCCACCAAGTTTTCAGGACCATATTGTGGTTAACCAGTGAACCATAGTCTGAGCTGCAGCTTGCAGCACTGGAACATCCTCTTTAGACAGAAGCACAGCCACCAGCACAATTCCTCCAAATGTGAGCAGCCAGGGAGAAGAGAGGACGGATGGCTTGCTCTCCCGCTCTGGTACCACTCTGGTTCTAAAAGGCTGAGTCACCCGCTCCCACTGAGTGAGAATAGCTTGACGGGCTCCGGCCCACCGTCCAGGCCCAGTCAGACGGTACTGGTACGGAGTGCAGGGACCAAAGAAGACCTTCACCCACAGCACAGGATCTCTCAGTAGTAGTCTCAGAAGGTTTATACGAACGCCGACCTGTAATTCGAAGACTATAATGATTGTTCTGTCTAATTACACAAAGGGTGACACAGTTGTGTTGTAGAGCTATAGAACTGACCTGCTCAGCCATGAAATCCAGGTAAGTGATGTAATCTACATACAGAGCAGCCTGTTGTGGGTAGCTGAGAAAACACAATCCAAGAGTGCATTAGTACAGATGTTGTTGTTAACAAGACACATTTTAAGTTCTGCTTTCTAAAGTAGGAACCTGAACTGTCAACATGCATCACCAAAAGCACTAGCCCGGTGAACCCAGCCTGATCGCGCCAGCTTCACTTTCGTTTCTCTCACACAGTTCAGTCTGTAATTTCTCCAATCTCTGTGGGAAGGAGCCACCAAAAATATAAAATAATAATAATAATAATAATAATAATAATAATAATAATAATAATAATAATAATAATAATAATAATAATAATAATAATAATAATAATAATAATAATAATAATAATAATAAAAAAATAAGCAAGGGAGCCTCTGATTATTTTGTGTAATTGTCAATCTATCCTCATGGCACTTGCCAAATCTCACAAGTTTATTCATCGATCAATGTGACATCAAGACCCATGAGGTGTATGAAGTGGTCAGAAACCTATCAGTCAATAAATCGACAGGTATGGATTCCATCTCTGCTGAACATCTCAAATTTGCCAGCTCAAGGTTAGCTCCTCTGCTTGCCCTATGCTTCACTGCCTTCATGGTCCATGGCTATCTTCCACACTCTATGATGACGGTACTGCTGGTCCCTGTTGTCAAGGATAAATCAGGAAAGGTATGCAGCTCAGACAATTATAGACCCATTGCACTGGCTAGTGTATTATCTAAAGTTGTTGAACAAATTCTTCTTGAAAGAGTCCAAGCATTAATTATTTCTGCAGAAAATCAATTTGGCTTTAAACCTAAGCATAGTACGGATATGTGTATCTATGTTTTAAAAGAATTGTTGAGTGACTACAAAAGAAAAAACTCTTCCATGTTCATGTGTTTTTTAGACGCTTCCAAGGCATTTGACCGCGTGAACCATGGGAAGTTATTTAAAAAATTGAGCGAAGCGGGCGTCCCAAAATACATAGTGAGAATCCTGTCTTATTGGAATGCTCACCAAACTATGCAGGTGAAATGGGATAATTGTGTATCTGCTCCCTTTCAGGTCGGTAATGGAGTCAGACAGGGGAGCATTTTATCTCCTATTTTATTTAATTTGTATATGAATAGTCTGTCAAAAGAGTTAAAAAGGGGTAAAACCGGCTGTATGTTTGGCAGTACAGTGGTGAACCATCTCATGTACGCGGATGACTGTGTGCTACTTAGTCCAAGTTCAGCTGGTCTGCAGCAGCTCCTTGATGTATGTTCCTTGTATGGAGAGCAACATGACATCAAATATAATGATGTAAAGAGTGTTATTATGATCTCCAGAACAAATGAGGATAAACATATGGTTTTCCCTGACTTTAAGCTGTCGGGTCATGTTTTAAAAACCTGCAGTCAGGTGAAATATCTTGGTCATGTGATCACTGACACACTGAGTGACGATGAGGACATTCTGCGTCAGTCTCGCATGTTATATGTGCAAGCAAATGTACTGATACGTAAGTTTGGCTGCTGCTCTGATGATGTGAAGCTGACTCTATTTAAAGCTTATTGCACACCGTTATACACTGCACATCTGTGGTCAAATTATAAAAAAGCGAGCTTTCGGAGGTTGCAAGTGGCATACAATGACTCTCTGAGAATTTTGTTAAAACGGCCCAGATGGACCAGCGCCACCGAAATGTTTGTGACTGCTCGAGTTAACACTCTCCAATCTGTCTTAAGAAAAATCATGTTTAAGTTCATCTGCCGTTTGAATAACTCAGAAAATCTGATTGTTTTGGAACTGACGAACATTGCATTTAGTGCCACACGTTACACATCACTGCTCTGGAAACACTGGTATAAGTGTATTTTAATAGGGGGTTGCTAGACAACCTTGTATGTTGTTGTTGTTGTTGTTGTTGTTGTCGTCGCTGTTTGTATTGTTTTATGTTCTTTTGTATCTGGACTTAGAGTCTGTAATAAAAAATTATCTATCTATTTGTACAGGAACCAATCAGGGGCTTTCTTTCTCCAATGGACGTAAAGTGCGGAGGGCACGGTCTGACTGGAGGCTAGATAGACAACTACATGGACCAATCAGGGCTGCCTTCCATTAACAGACAGGGCTGGGCTCCTCCCCACAGAGATTAGAGAAAGGCTAGACTGATCTGCAAGAGAGAAACAAATGTGAAGCTCGCACAAGATCAGGCTTGTCTTGCCAGGCTACCAAGGGACCCAGTGTGAGGAGAAAGTTTACTTTTTCATGTGCCTCCTCCTGTCAGACTCAATGACCTCTAGCATTTTCTCCTTAGGTGGAAGACGGCTCAAACCTTGAAGACAAAACAAGCCAAATGACACGGTTTGCTTCTCAATCCTTGTGTGTGTGTGTGTGTCAATTGTTACAGTTGTTTACCGGCAAAGACCTTAACAGCCCACCGCGCCTGCATCTCCACGACGGGCATGATTGGTCCTCTTGTTTGGAAAAGACCCATGACAGCCAGTGTGGTTGGTAAAAGAGATGGGGGAAACAGTCTCCTGAAATGAGGAAAAATCGTGGTGATACTTCTTTACAAAATAAATGATAGTAGAAACATTATTATTTAAAAATGTGTCACTCAAAACAGGCAGGTGTGTCAGAGAAGCAAGTTTAACTAGTCATTATTATTAAACCTTTAATTGTATTATTTATTTTTATCAAGGCTACTGCATGTGTACATATGCAGCCAAGCCTACTATATGTTGTATGCCTGACAGTGTTAGCTTCATTTTTGCTCTCCTCCAATTTGTTGAGATCTGCAGTGAAATACGCCATATACTAACTTGTACAATGTCAGCTCTCCGTGAGGCCCCTCAGATAGAGCTGCTGGCAGAAAAGGAAAGTTCCTTCTATAACCAGTACAGAAGACCACAGCGTCAATGTTGTCTTCTACGGTGCCATCTTCAAAGACAACTCCAGAGTCCGTTAACCCTTTCAGATGGGGTTTCATCACCAGTGCCCCCTGAAGGATTCGACCAGGAAGGTCATCATTGATCAAAGGAGTTCTGTCCAAGAACCTGGGAAAGAGAGGAAATTATTGACAAAGAAAACTTTAAGTTACCAATACTTGTCTACATCTGCCATGCTTTAGCCATGCTAGCTCTGTGGCTCAATAAGGGAAATATCGGTTGATCCAACATCTTGGTCCAGACTAGTGGAACATTTCAATAACTAGTGTAGGGATTGTGGTGCCCATTAAACATTGGTGGTCTTGGACCATGAGTGTCACCTGTGTCTGGGCTTCAGGCCGTACAGGCTGTGGTCATATTGGTTGTTCAGGACTCTCTCTACTGCCCAGTTGACCGGAGTCTTGGGAAGGAGCCTAATGAGGAGCTTGTTGATCCTTGTGATTGCTATCATATCCACGGGAAGACCATGACTGGACATCCTGCCGACCACCCAGGCCCCATGCCTTGTGCTGAGAAATGTCTGCACATCGGACATTTATTATGTTAGTGTAGCATTCTTACAAGCAGACAAAAATAATAGGACACATTACAAATATTGTGTTATATTTTCTATAGAAATCCTACTAATGTAAGATCCTGGAAGAGTAATCGAGTCACACTTAAACTGCAAGTGCAATAAGGTAGTAATAATGTTAAAGCTTCTTTGATATGTATATATTTTTTTTTAAGATATTTTTTTGGCATTTTTATGCTTTATTGATAGTGTAGAGACAGAGTTGAAATGGGGCAGAGAGGGGAGTGACATGCAGAGAACGACACGGGCCGGAATCGAACGCGGGTCCGCTACTGGCCGAGGCCCATGGGGGGGACGCCCTACCAACTGAGCTAAGGGCGCCCCCTTTGATATTTAATATCTAAGGATATTTTAAGTGCATTTAGGACAACACATGCATACATTAATGGATTGGTTGAAAGCACATATATATTTCAGTCATCCATCTCTGGTCCCCTGGTTCTTCTGTCTTACCTTCTCTGCAGATCTGCTTATCTCTACTGCGATATCTCCTCCAGAGTTGCCGATGCCAACCACCACCACCCTCTTCCCTCGGCAGGCATCTGCATCCTTATATTCCCAGCTGTGGAAACACCTGCCAGAAAATCTCTCATGTCCTAAAGATGCAAGAATGTTGAGATGTTTAGGTTATTCCACCGACTGTACTACTCCATCAAATTATGTAAAACATTTGAAAAGTGATATCTATTTGTTGACGGACCTGGAATGTCTGACACGGGGAAGGCCGGACAGGTGTAGTGTCCTGAGCACACCAGGACTGCATCAAAAACATGTCTCTCCTCTTTTCCATCCCTGTTAATGGTCACTATGTCCCACTGACCGGATACATTGAAGTCCGACCTCTGTGTCACACTCCTTACTGTGGTCTGCAGCGGTACACAAACACAATAAGAACTCTTCACATTACACTTGTGAGAAGACAGTGAAAATCCAGGAAAGGTGAACAGTTATAACCTGTAACTGAATGTATCTGAGCAGGTTGAAGTGCTCAGCGTAGAGCCTGAAGTATTGCAGCAGCTTGGAGTTGTGCATGTAGTTTGGATAGTCAGCCGGCACTGGGAAGTCGCTGAAACACATCATCTCTTTGGAAGTGTTGACCACCACAGACTGATAGATGCTGGATCGCTCTGGCTCGGGTGACTCCTGTTCACACAAGGGAAAACACGACATTTTTCTTATATCAAACAGAAGACTTGTTCTGGATGATGTGGAAAGCTCTTTGGCCAAACAGTGCCATAAGACAAATCCGGCTGGCAAAACGATTAATAACAATCACCTTAAACTTCCACAGGCCGCCGATGTCATCACTGCTTTCAAAGCAGACAGGTTCCAGCCCCTCATCCAGACAGGACTTGATACAGGCCAGACCTGAACTACCTCCTCCAACCACTGCCACAAGGCGCACCATCGCTCTGCACCTGAAGGGACACAAGGAATCAGACAGTCTGCAGTCATGCCAGCAGGGACAATGCTCACATTGCAATGATAGAAGGTTCAACACCATATCACTTTAGCCTGTTGGACAGGACAGTATAGATTAGATTAGATTATATAACATTGATTGATTTATTGAGTATGTATTTATTCCTAAAGAAAATTGCAATGTTGCAGTAGTAGGTAATAATAACTCACAACAACAAAAACTTTCTTTGGGCGATGGAAGATCACGCCATCATCAAATTCATCAGAACTTATCCTCTAGACACCTTGAATACGGCATCCAATCCATCGATTAGTTGTCCAGATATTTCACACAAATCAAAATTATCTATTTATATTGCCATTTGATTAAAGTCAGGGGTTCACTAAGGTCACCTGACAATGTCATATGAAATGGTATTCAGCCTTTTTCTGAAACCAGCATTATATATGTAATCATAAACAGATAGGTGATAAATACAGTAAAATTAAGCTCTGTAAATATTATCTAAATATGATAAACCTTTCTGAACTGTAACAATCCCTTTATACTGCATCTTGCTTTGAGTATTTTAACACTGATGCACGTTCAGAGTAACAGTAGCCTACAGGATAGAAGACTTACACTGCTTTCTTAGTCTTGATAAAGACATTACACTAAACTTCTACACTAGCACCGATTAAAACAGGCAAATTTTCACCGAAACTTAGTGTTTAAGAACCGCCAACACTTGCACTGCACTGTAGCCTATAGCCTATGGCAGTTTTAAATGACAGGTCTATTATGGAACATTTCAGGTTGCAGGTATGCTGCAGAGTGTGACCCATTGTGAACCTCCTATACTAGGCTACTGTATGAACCAGCAGAACACCTTGCACACAAGTCACTGTTCCGTTCAATAATTAAAATCGTGTTGTTAAAGTGTGAATGACATGTGCTCACCTTCTCTTGTGCAGCTGGGATCAGATATTACGCTGACCAGCTGCTTGTCCGCTTATCAGAGCAGCAGAGGACGGACTTTGACGGTGTTTGCTGCAGTGGAAACGTCTCTGGATATTATACCTGACAACTCAAAGTGAGTGGGAGTCTGTGTGAGTGGTAGTACAGGGGGAAGGGAGTGTCGCGGCAATGAAAAACCAGTTTGTCTAGTTAGGGATGAGAGTCTGCAATGAAATACAAGTTGAAACAATGTTCAAGTAAAATGTTTAAGGTCTCGATTTCAGTTGCGACATTCAAATGGAATGGGTCAGAATTTGGAGTAAACAACAAGAAAGCATGGATCCATCCTACCTTGTATCAACGGTTAAGGCTGGTGGTGGTGGTGTAATTGTGATATTTTCTTGGCACACTTTGGGCCCCTTAGTACCAATTGAGCATTGTTTAAAGGCTGCAGCCTATGTATTGTTGCTGACCATGTCCATCCGTTTATGACCACAGTGTACTCATTTTCTTATGGCTACTTCCAGCAGGACAATGTCACAAAGCTCAAATCATCTCAAATTGGTTTCTTGAACATGACAATGACTTCACTATACTTCAATGGTCTGCACAGTCACCAGATCTCAACCCAATAGAGCCCCTTTGGGATGTGGTGGAATGAGAGATTTGCATCATGGATGTGCAGCTGCCAGATCTGCAGCAACTGCGTAATGCTATCATGTCAATATGGACAAAAAACTTTGAGGAATGTTTTTAACACCTTGTTGAAAATGCCACGAAGAATTAAGGCAGTTCGGAAGGCCAAAGGAGGTTGTTACGAGTTCCCACCTTTTGTTCCTTCCTCCTGTTCCCTCCTATTCTCTCTCTCTCCCAGGTGTCCTGATTCAGGGCAGGCGCTACTGCCGGTCCTTAAGGCCTGTGCCGGTGGCTCGTTCTCTCAAACACAGGGGACTGCTCCTGGCCGCGGACGTGCCGTTCTTCACGACGCTGAAGTTGGCAGCTGATTCGCAGCAGCCGATTCAGCAGTTAAGGAAAAGTTAAGGGATTCTTAAGGAGCGGCGAAGTGACTGATTCTCCGTTGTTTAACCTCCTAAATCACCGCAGTAAAGCCACATTAATTAGTCTAGATTATCTAAGAGAGTCTAACCATTCTTTAAAAACTGTTTAAAATTGATTTAACCTTTATTAAGTTTGTTTAAAAGAAAGAGAGGGGAGATTTCACTGCTTTTTTTGCATCTGGACCACATTAAAACTGGTCCTGATTGAAAACCACTGCATCTAGACTCTTCAAATCTTGACTAGATTATCATAGTGAGGCTATAGATTATAGAAAACATAGTTTCTGATTTGTGAAACTTTTTTTCTATTTGTGAAAATGAAATAAAGGCACATGTCAACGCTTTTTTGGGGTCTAGACCACATTAGAACTGGTCCTGATTGAAAACCACTGCACCTAGACCCTTCAAATCTGGACTACAATATCACAGAGAGGCTATACATTATAGAAAACATAGTTTCTGATTTGTGAAACTTTTTTTCTATTTGTGAAAATGAAATAAAGGCACATGTCAACGCTTTTTTAGGGTCTAGACCACATTAGAACTGGTCCTGATTGAAAACCACTGCACCTAGACTCTTCAAATCTGGACTAAAATATCACAGAGAGGCTATACATTATAGAAAACATAGTTTCTGATTTGTGAAACTTTTTTTCTATTTGTGAAAATGCAAAGAATGCACATTTTAATGGTTTTTAGGGGTCCAGACCGCATTAGAACTGGTCCTGATTGAAAACCACTGCACCTAGACTCTTCAAATCTGGACTAGAATGTCATAGTGAGGCTATATATTATGGAAAACATAGTTTTTGATTTGTGAAACTTTTTTTCTATTTGTGAAAATGAAATAAAGGCACATGTCAACGCTTTTTTTGCATCTGGACCACATTAGAACTGGTCCTGAATGAAAACCACTGCACCTAGACTCTTCAAATCTGGACTAGAATATCACAGAGAGGCTATCCATTATGGAAAACATAGTTTCTGATTTGTGAAACTTTTTTCCTATTTGTGAAAATGCAAAAAAGTTACATTTCAATTACTTTTTTGGGTCCAGACCGCATTAGAACTGGTCCTGATTGAAAACCACTGCATCTAGACTCTTCAAATCTGGACTAGAATATCACAGAGAGGCTATACATTATGGAAAACATAGTTTCTGATTTGTGAAACTTTTTTTCTATTTGTGAAAATGCAAAGTATGCACATTTTAATGGTTTTTAGTGGTCTAGTCCACATTAGAACTGGTCCTGATTGAAAACCACTGCACCTAGACTCTTCAAATCTTGACTAGATTATCATAGTGAGGCTATAGATTATAGAAAACATAGTTTTTGATTTGTGAAACTTTTCTTCTATTTGTGAAAATGAAATAAAGGCACATGTCAAGGCGTTTTTGGGGTACAGACCGCATTAGAACTGGTCTTGATTGAAAACCACTGCAACTAGACTCTTCAAATCTGGACTAGAATATCACAGTGAGGCAATAGATTATAGAAAACATAGTTTCTGATTTGTGAAACTTTTATTCTATTTGTGAAAATGCAAAGAATGCACATTTTAATGGTTTTTAGGGGTCCAGACCGCATTAGAACTGGTCCTGATTGAAAACCACTGCACGTAGATTCTTCAAATCTGGACTAGAATATCACAGAGAGGCTATACATTATGGAAAACATAGTTTCTGATTTGTGAAACTTTTTTCCTATTTGTGAAAATGCAATAAAGATACATTTCAAGTTTTTTTTTGGGTCCAGACCGCATTAGAACTGGTCCTGATTGAAAACCACTGCACGTAGACTCTTCAAATCTGGACTAGAATATCACAGAGAGGCTATACATTATGGAAAACATAGTTTCTGATTTGTGAAACTTTTTTCCTATTTGTGAAAATGCAATAAAGTTACATTTCAAGTTTTTTTTTGGGTCCAGACCGCATTAGAACTGGTCCTGATTGAAAACCATTGCATCTAGACTATTCAAATATTGACTAGATTATCATAGTGAAGCTATAGATTATGGAAAACATAGTTTTTGATTTGTGAAACTTTTCTTCTATTTGTGAAAATGAAATAAAGGCACATGTCAAGGCGTTTTTGGGGTACAGACCGCATTAGAACTGGTCTTGATTGAAAACCACTGCAACTAGACTCTTCAAATCTGGACTAGAATATCACAGTGAGGCTATAGATTATAGAAAACATAGTTTCTGATTTGTGAAACTTTTATTCTATTTGTGAAAATGCAAAGAATGCACATTTTAATGGTTTTTAGGGGTCCAGACCGCATTAGAACTGGTCCTGATTGAAAACCACTGCACGTAGACTCTTCAAATCTGGACTAGAATATCACAGAGAGGCTATACATTATGGAAAACATAGTTTCTGATTTGTGAAACTTTTTTCCTATTTGTGAAAATGCAATAAAGTTACATTTCAAGTTTTTTTTGGGGTCCAGACTGCATTAGAACTGGTCCTGATTGAAGCTGATGTCTTTATATATATTTTTTTTGTTCTATTTTTTAAAGATATTTTTTGGGCATTTTTATGCTTTATTGACAGTGTAGAGACAGAGTTGAAATGGGGCAGAGAGGGGAGTGACATGCAGAGAACGGTTGGTTACGTTGTAACCCAGGTTCTCTGAGTGGAGAGACTATCTCTCCACCCTACATATTCCATATGTACGGGGACTGACCCCCACAGGGGCAGTTGACGTGGATACTCTTTAAGACACATCACTTGTGGCGGCCACGCATGATTTGCCTGCCATGGCTATATAAACTACACACATGTGTGGCCTCTTCGGTTTGAACCTTGATTGGAACGCGTTTCTGAGCGGCATCTTGGCTGGAGAGATAGTCTCTCCACTCAGAGAACCTGGGATACAACGTAACCAACCGTTCTCTATCGTGTCAAGACTATCTCTCCACCTTACATATTCCATATGTACGGGGACTTCTGTAAGACACACCGCGAGGAAACCAAGCAGACCCAGCTGCTCCTGCGGGAGCCTAAATAAAAAAAGGCAGTTGAGTCCGAATGACACGTCACCACCACCAGTGTTCACCCATGTGCCCAGTATAAAGGAACTATTTACAATTATACATATGTACACAGTCCTCGCCAAGGCGCCAGACGCTACAAAGGCTAATCTGGCCCTGCAAGACGCTAAAGCCAGCCATGAATGGGTAGATGGGCTTGCCCAAACGCGCCCCGTCCTGCTGCATTGAGCCCAGCACTCGCTCCAAGAATGGGGTGCTGGCTGCCACATTCATGCAGTAGAACCGGATAAAAGTCGACAGGGTCAACCAAGAGGCCGCCGTACGAATCTCCGATAGAGGGGCCCCTTGCCATAGTGCCCATGACGTAGCAATGCCCCGTGTGGAGTGCGCCCGCACCCCTACTGGGGTCGGCTTGACTGCCCTCTCATATGCCTGCTGGATAGCATCCACAACCCAGTGGGCAAGCCTGGTCTAGGAGACTGGCTGTCCAAGACGGTTGGGCTTGTAACAGACAAAGAGCTGGTCCGTTGTCCTATGGCCACGTGTCCGATTCAGATACACTGTTAGGGCCCTGACTGGGCACAGTAGTGACTCCACCCTGCTTCACCTTCCTGAGGAGGGTGGAAAGGGTGCAGCTCAATAGATCGACCGGCGTGGGACTCAGAACAGACTTGAGGGTGGAATGCAGGGTTCGGGCGCAGCACCACCCCAGCACCACCTGGCAAGAAGCGGCAGCAGTCCTCATGCACTGAAAGAGCATGCAGCTCTCCCATATTAATTGCGAGCAAAAACGCTGTCTTGAGAGAAAGCCATTGTAGCCTAGCTGTATCCAGGGGCTCGAATGGCTCATTCTGCAAGACCAACAGCACCACCTCCAAATCCCATGGGGGGACAGCTGGCCTTCTGCGATGTGGAGTAACCCTACGAGCACCTCTAAGAAACTGAGCAATAAGGTCGCAACAGCCTTCTGCCAGCTTCCGAGGTCCAATACGGGCTGCCTTTATGGCTGCCACTATTCCCCTCAATGTCGAGGGAGATTTGCCCACCTCCAACATTTCCTGGAGGAACTGGAGAATGTCATGGGCCGTGTCTCGAATTGCACCATGATAATTGTTGCCTTTATTAGTTAGAGAGAGAGATCAGAACCATATGACCCGACAGCAGACCTGGAACTCATATGGAAAACTGCCATCCTGTTTGTCTCACAAAGGCAAGAGGAAGTGATAATGATTTTCTATGCAGCCGTTGTGCACATTATGACAGGGAAGATGCTAGGATTGGATTTGCATTGAAAGAGTCCTTAATTGCCTGATTCTGCCTGATGCACTTGTTGTAACTCCCCATTAGCTGCAAGGAGATCCAAAATACTATGATGAAGAGATGTCATCAGCAGATGATACCTGCTGGAGATCGTTTATAAAACTCTGGTGTCAATTAAGTTGCTGCAATATATGCAAAGCTGATAGACGATGTCTGCAGAGAAGGCGTGCCATTCTGATGTGATCCTCAGAATAAGATGACTTCTCAAATGCAAAACTGAATCCTTAAAATCCATTGGTAGACATATTTTGCAAGTTTCTGAGAATTGGGAAACAATATCAGAAATGCTTCCTTTCATGACAGTATCAGGGCATAATCTCTACACAAAATCAGCTCACATCTACAGTATGTGCAGACAGGGCCGCCCATAAGGGGTATACAAGTGTGAAAGCTTTCTAGGGCCCAGCCACTTGGGGGGCCCATGGTCTTTGGAAGCCAAGAACCTACCTAGATAACCTTTATTTTTAGATTTTTAGATATTTATGTCAATATCTATTCAAAGTTGGGTGTTTACACAGAGCCGCGGCTCCGCTTAAGGCCATTTAAAAAGCAGTAGAAAAGCTACTTGTGTCTGGGTGTGGTTGTGAAAAGTATTTGGACCCCATGAAAAAACAGGTTGGGTACCTTTTGTAGTTCTTCTACATTCTTATAAACAGGACAGGCTAGTTACTCTGTCATTGTCCTGAGTCTACAAACAAAAGGCTTTGACATAAGTCTTCAGGTCTGACCAGTTTTTCAGAAACCTGGCCAATTGACCAACCAGCCGGGTCATACCACAATGAAGCTGACGAGCAGCATCATCCTGTTTTAATCATTGTAACCACCATGGTCCTGCTTTCTGTATTGTTTCTAAAAATAAAAAATAAAAATAGACCTTAAAAAGTTCTTAATGCAAAGAAAGATACAAGGCACAAAGAAGTTGGAAATAACTGAAGGAACAGATTTGTGTTCAAAGATTAAGACATTTTTTGTAATGATTTCAGTAATGTTTTCAGTAATTTTGCAGTGATGAGAGCAGAATGAACTAAGCCTAAATGTTGCAACCAAATATAGGCCAACTTTATAGTTTTGAGGGTAGGTTGGTTTGGTTATTCATGTAGAGAACCGCCTTTTTTTTCTTTTTTGTGTGAAGAATTTGTTGTTGATTGTTGATGACAATAAATCATTTGAAATATTTTGGTGGTATTGTTGAAATAAATAACGCTTAAAAATTAACATCAACAACAAATTCCATGGTGGTTACAATGATTAAAACAGGATGATGCTGCTTGTCAGCTTCATTGTGGTATGACCCGGCTGGTTGGTCGATTGGCCAGGTTTCTGAAAAACTGGTCAGACCTGGCTGGTCGTGTCAACCTGAAGACTTATGTCAAAGCCTTTAGAAGTTATAGTCCCCAAAGGGAAATTCTTTTTCACAAAAATTTATTTTATGGGAAGAGATAATTTAAACCTGTTTGTAGACTCAGGACAATGACAGAGTAACTAGCCTGTCCTGTTTATAAGAATGTAGAAGAACTACAAAAGGTACCCAACCTGTTTTTTCATGGGGTACAAACACTTTTCACAACCACACCCAGACACAAGTAGCTTTTCTACTGCTTTTTAAATGGCCTTAAGTGGAGCCGCGGCTCTGTGTAAACACCCAACTTTGAATAGATATTGACATAAATATCTAAAAATCTAATAATAAAGGTTATCTAGGTAGGTTCTTGGCTTCCAAAGACCATGGCCCCCCAAGTGGCTGGGCCCTAGAAAGCCTTCACACTTTCTACCCCTTATGGGCGGCCCTGTCTGCACATACTGTAGATGTGAGCTGATTTTGTGTAGAGATTATGCCCTGATACTGCCATGAAAGGAAGCATTTCTGATATTGTTTCAAGGTGAAGTTCCCAATTCTCAGAACCTTGCAAAATATGTCTACCAATAGATTTTAAGGATTCAGTTTTGCATTTGAGAAGTCATCTTATTCTGAGGATCACATCAGAATGGCACGCCTTCTCTGCAGACATCGTCTATCAGCTTTGCATATATTGCAGCAACTTAATTGACACCAGAGTTTTATAAACAATCTCCAGCAGGTATCATCTGCTGATGACATCTCTTCATCATAGTATTTTGGATCTCCTTGCAGCTAATGGGGAGTTACAACAAGTGCATCAGGCAGAATCAGGCAATTAAGGACTCTTTCAATGCAAATCCAATCCTAGCATCTTCCCTGTCATAATGTGCACAACAGCTGCATAGAAAATCATTATCACTTCCTCTTGCCAGCATCAACCATAACATGCCCAATGGACCCCAACAACTAATATCAGTGTGGAAGCCCCCATGTCACTAACCTCTGGCTCAGCTGCTTTCATAAGAAATGCCTTCCACCAGTGGTTGATAAAATTTGATGATTGGGGTGGAATTGTGGCAGTGGGCATGTTCACATAGGAACTTACATGCGGAGTAGATGCATGTAGGGTCACTACGTCTCATATCAACCAATGGGGTAAACACAAAGGATGTTTTCCCCAGGTGATTGCCATGCTGTGCAAATTGCATCATACTAGACCATGCTGGCCTTTGTGAGACAAACAGGATGGCAGTTTTCCATATGAGTTCCAGGTCTGCTGTCGGGTCATATGGTTCTGATCTCTCTCTCTAACTAATAAAGGCAAAAATTACCCAAAAATAACTTGACATTGTTATCTTGAAAACGTTTAATACATTTATGGCAAGAAAATTAAATCAAATTAATATTATGACTTCATAGTTATCATTTAATTTCACATGCATTGTACCATATCTCTTGTTAAACAAAGTTGTCGGTTGATTTGGACAGTAATGAACGATTTGTGTGGATATCAGAAAAGAATGTATGTATAAATAAATAAAAATTAACATTGGATTCACCCTTAACTATTGACCTTAACTGTCTATGATGTTGTATGTGGTATCATAGTAATCCCTGACCATGAAAACATAGGGTTAGACATCACTAGTTATGTGGTATTATGTTTGGTTCAGGAGTTGTGATGAAAAATGCATAATTAGGCTATGGCGGAAAGTAAAATGGTCTCCATGGCAACCATGATTCAATTTTGCAATGGCTTAATATCTGAAAATGTTCAGAGCCCCAAACTGTATAAGTGTACCAAGTTTCAAGCTTTTCTGAAGGGGTTAACAATTTTGCACATATCCCCTCTACCATAAAACAGTACTTTAGGAAGCCGAAAATTGACATAAAGGTGTGGTTAAGAAACCCCTTAGAAAATAACTTTCCACCACTTGGATTCCTTAAGACTTTTAGTATGTTATTAATTACATATTCATGAGTCAAAAACAGTTGAAATGGCTTCTGTTGCAATTTTTGAGAGGTCCACCCATATTTTCTCACAAAATGCCTGTACTAGAAGCCTGCTCTTTCTCTTGTTGAGTCTAGGTGTAGTGGTTTTCGATCAGGACCAGTTCTAATGCGGTCTGGACCCCAAAAAAGCATTGACATGTGCCTTCATTGAATTTTCACAGATAGGGTTAAAGTTTCACAAATCAGAAACTATGTTTTCCAAAATGAATAGCCTCACTGTGATAATGCAGTCCAGATTTGAAGAGTCTAGGTGCAGTGGTTTTCAATCAGGACCAGTTCTAATGCGGTCTGAATCCCCAAAAAGCGTTGACATGTGCCTTTATTGCATTTTCACAGATAGGGTAAAGGTTTCACAAATCAGAAACTATATTTTCTATAATCTATAGCCTCACTGTGATATTCAAGTCCAGATTTGAAGAGTGTAGGTGCAGTGGTTTTCAATCAGGACCAGTTCTAATGCGGCCTAGACCACTAAACACCATTAAAATGTGCATTCTTTGCATTTTCACAAATAGAAAAAAAGTTTCACAAATCAGAAACTATGTTTTCCATAATGTATAGCCTCTCTGTGATATTCTAGTCACGATTTGAAGAGTCTAGGTGCAGTGGTTTTCAATCAGGACCAGTTCTAATGTGGTCTAGACCCCAAACAAGCGTTGACATGTGCCTTTATTTCATTTTCACAAATAGAAAAAAAGTTTCACAAATCAGAAACTATGTTTTCTATAATCTATAGCTTCACTATGATATTCTAGTCCAGATTTGAAGAGTCTAGTTGCAGTGGTCTTCAATCAGGACCAGTTCTAATGTGGTCTAGACCCCAAAAAAGCGTTGACATGTGCCTTTATTTCATTTTCACAAATAGAAAAAAAGTTTCACAAATCAGAAACTATGTTTTCTATAATCTATAGCCTCACTATGATAATCTAGTCAAGATTTGAAGAGTCTAGGTGCAGTGGTTTTCAATCAGGACCAGTTCTAATGTGGTCTAGACCCCAAAAAAGCATTGACATGTGCCTTTATTTCATTTTCACAAATAGAAAAAAAGTTTCACAAATCAGAAACTATGTTTTCTATAATGTATAGCCTCACTGTGATATTCTAGTCCAGATTTGAAGAGTCTAGGTGCAGTGGTTTTCAATCAGGACCAGTTCTAATGCGGTCTAGACCCCAAAAAAAGCTGTGAAATCTCCCCTCTCTTTCTTTTAAACAAACTTAATAAATTAATGTGGCTTTATTGCGGCGATTTAGGAGGTTAAACAACGGAGAATCAGTCACTTCGCCGCTCCGTAAGAATCCCTTAACTTTTCCTTAACTGCCGAATCGGCTGCTGCGAATCAGCTGCCAACTTCAGCGTCGTCCGTTCTTCCTTGTTGTTTTGAGTTATTTGGTTTAGAGAATGGAGGCTTGTTAGTTTAGGTTTACCCGTGTTTTGTTTATAGTTAGGGGGTTCGGGGATTTTAGGTTAGGGGGAGGAAGTCCTGGACCCAACGGTCCAACCTGCGGCTGTTCCAGGCTTCCTCTATTTATGTTTTGTTTTGCAGCCCTCCGGTTGACGTGAGTTTTGAGATTGATTTAAATAAATTACATTATTGTTTTAAACTTCTATCACGGTCCTTCTGTTGTTATTTAATGGTTGCTGGCCGATAAACAAGCCTGGTAGGGTCGGCCGTAACATATTGGGGACTCGTCAAAAGTTTGTTTAACGCACGTTCGTGTGTTGAATGCGTTTATTTACTGTTCTGCTTCGTGCCTTTGTTTTTTTTTTGGTAGACGGGAGTGCTGGGGTTGCTCCCTCGTCGCTTATGGTGGTGTTTGGTGGCTACTGAACACGTTGTCCTTGTGTGCCGGGCGCCATATCAAGTGTAGTGTTTGTTTGTTGTGTTTTTCTAAAGCACAATGGAGTCTGATCTGGAGGGTTTTGTGGGTGGCCCAACCACTGAGAAACTGGATGGGTGCACAGTAGAGCACTTGAAGCTCATTGCGGAAAGATATGACGTTCTCGTGAGTGAGCAAGGCAAGAAGCTAATTAGGGATCAGCTGTTTTTTGCTTTGGTTCAGCGGAGAGTGTTGGTGGCGTGGGTTGCAATTACCCCTCCTTTAAAACTTTATTTAAATAATTTGTTACATGACGTCAATTGAGAGGCGGCATGAGGAGAGGCAATCACGGGTTGTGACATGCGAACAAGAAGAATTACGGTTTAAAGTCCCTGTTAAAAGCATGCAGCCAACAAGGGATGTTTTTTGTTACTTCCCTGTATTTTATTTTGCTTATTTGGCTATTTTTGTTCTTTGTAATTTATGATTTTATGTAAAGATAATGTTGTGATTTCTGTTGTACTGTGTGTATTTATCTATAGTCTTCACGTGAAGTTGGAGGAAAAGTCTGCAATAAAACCTGTTAAAGGAAACCACTGGTGTATGCAAAATGCTTTAGAGGGATTTATAGAAACATATAACAATAATTACCCTCCAGGATATATTTCGCAGAAGAAATATACAACAGATTCAAAAACACAGCCCCTTATTTACAAGACACAAAACAGTGATCCAAACGAGACATAAGAATAAAAGACAATATTTTGAAGTGTGAGGTGTATGCTGTAGATATGTTTGGAGCCAGGGAAGAGCAAAGTGAAGCGAAAAAGAGTTTGTTTGGAAACTGCTATGAAGTAATAGAAGATGGAGGTGGATAAATGTGTACCCAAAAGAAATAGAGCCTTGGGTATCGCCAGAAGGATGTTCAGCTCAAAAGTTTGAGTTTCCAAGTTTGGGGTTCAGGCTCCATTATTATTACAAATGAAGCACATTATTGAAACACAAGTCAATCAACAGGCAACCTCTCACTAAATCCATAAAAAAGGAAGTTGAGTCTGGTTTGGCATTTAAACCTACATACTCTAAACACTTCAGTTTATCTACAGTATTTTTCTCAAATCTACTAAATATGAGGCTCTTTTTGTAGACTGCCTGTTGTTTCCTTTAGCGACACCATTTGGTCAAAACAACACATCAAGTTCTAAAGAACAGGTTGCAGTCAAATTAACTGAGAATATGGTGGACCATTTTCAACCTTGGATATAGTTAGGTTTTCCTCAAGACAAATACTTCAGTTTACTTAACATGACAACATACAGTAGGATTTTTGATCCTGGGGTACACACTCCACCCAGTTTTCAGGACCATATTGTGGTTAGTCAGTGAACAATCAGGCCCCTCAGGAAAACCTTGCATCTATCCATAGTCTGAGCTGCAGCTTGTAGCACTGGAACCACATCCTCTTTAGACAGAAGCACAGCCACCAGCACACATCCTCCAAATGTGAGCAGCCAGGGAGAAGAGAGGACGGATGGCTTGCTCTCCGGCTCTGGTTCCACTCTGGTTCTAAAAGGCTGAGTCACCCGCTCCCACTGAGTGAGAATAGCTTGACGGGCTCCGGCCCACCGTCCAGGCCCAGTCAGACGGTACTGGTACGGAGTGCAGGGACCAAAGAAGACCTTCACCCACAGCACAGGATCTCTCAGTAGTAGTCTCAGAAGGTTTATACGAACGCCGACCTGTAATTGGAAGACTATAATGATTGTTCTGTCTAATTACACAAAGGGTGACACAGTTGTGTTGTAGAGCTGTAGAACTGACCTGCTCAGCCATGAAATCCAGGTAAGTGATATAGTCTACCTGCAGAGCAGCCTGTTGTGGGTAGCTGAGAAAACACAATCCAACAGAGGATTATTACAGATGCCCAGCCTGATCACACCAGCTTCACTTTCGGTTCTCTCCCACAGTTCAGTCTGTAATTTCTCAAATCTCCTTGGGTAGGAGCCACCAAATAAAATAAATAATAATAATAATTAAAAATTTAAAAATTTAATAATAAAATTACAATGCCCTAAGGTTTGTCCCTTAAAGCAGCCTCTGATAAGTTTCTTTAATCATCGATCAATGTGACATCAACAACTACTTGTACAGGAAATAATCAGGGGCTTCCTTCCTCTAACGGATGTAAAGTGCAGAGGGCACGGTCTGACTGGAGGCTAGCTAAACAACTACATGGACCAATCAGTGCTGCCTTCCATTAACAGACAGGGCTGGGCTCCTCCCCACAGAGATTAGAGAAAGGCCAGACTGATCTGCAAGAGAGAAACTAATGTGAAGCTCGCACAAGGCAAGACATCAGGCTTGTCTTGCCAGGCTACCAAGGGACCAAATGTGAGGAGAAAGTTTACTTTTTCATGTGCCTCCTCCTGTCAGACTCAATGACCTCTAGCATTTTCTCCTGGGGTGGAAGACGGCTCAAACCTTGAAGACAAAATAAGCCAAATTACACGGTTTGCTTCTCAATCCTTGTGTGTGTGTGTGTGTGTGTGTGTCAATTGTTACAGTTGTTTACCGGTAAAGACCTTAACAGCCCACCGCGCCTGCATCTCCACGACGGGCATGATTGGTCCTCTTGTTTGGAAAAGACCCATGACAGCCAGTGTGGTTGGTAAAAGAGACGGGGGAAACAGTCTCCTGAAATGAGGAAAAAACGTGGTGATACTTTAAATGATTCCATGATGTTACTTCACAAAATAAATGATAAAAGAAACATTATTATTTTAAAATGTGACACTCAAAACAGGCAGGTGTGTCAGAGACGTTCAACAAATCATTATTATTAAATCTATAATTGTATTGCATGTGTGCATATGCAGCCAAGCCTACTATATGTTGTATGCCTGACAGTGTTAGCTTCATTTTTGCTCTCCTCCAATTTGTTGAGATCTGCAGTGAAATACGCCATATACTAACTTGTACAATGTCAGCTCTCCGTGAGGCCCCTCAGATAGAGCTGCTGGCAGAAAAGGAAAGTTCCTTCTATAACCAGTACAGAAGACCACAGCGTCAATGTTGTCTTCTACGGTGCCATCTTCAAAGACAACTCCAGAGTCCGTTAACCCTTTCAGATGGGGTTTCATCACCAGTGCCCCCTGAAGGATTCGACCAGGAAGGTCATCATTGATCAAAGGAGTTCTGTCCAAGAACCTGGGAAAGAGAGGAAATTATTGACAAAGAAAACTTTAAGTTACCAATACTTGTCTACATCTGCCATGCTTTAGCCATGCTAGCTCTGTGGCTCAATAAGGGAAATATCGGTTGATCCAACATCTTGGTCCAGACTAGTGGAACATTTCAATAACTAGTGTAGGGATTGTGGTGCCCATTAAACATTGGTGGTCTTGGACCATGAGTGTCACCTGTGTCTGGGCTTCAGGCCGTACAGGCTGTGGTCATATTGGTTGTTCAGGACTCTCTCTACTGCCCAGTTGACCGGAGTCTTGGGAAGGAGCCTAATGAGGAGCTTGTTGATCCTTGTGATTGCTATCATATCCAAGGGAAGACCATGACTGGACATCCTGCCGACCACCCAGGCCCCATGCTGTGTGCTGAGAAATGTCTGCACATGGGACATTTATTAATTTAGTGAAGCATTCTTACAAGCAGACAAAAATGATAGGACACATTACAAATATTGTGTTATATTTTCTATAGAAATTCTACTGATGTAAGATCCTGGAAGATTATTTGAGTCACACTTAAACTGCAAGTGCAATAAGGTAGTCAATAATGTTAAAACATCATCATCATCCTCATCTTCAACCGCCTATCATGAGTCGGGTTGTTGGGGCAACAGCTTGAGCAGGGAACCCCAAACGTATCTTTCCCAGGCCACATTGACCAGCTCTAACTGGGGAATCCCGAGGCGTTCCCAGGCCAGTGTGGAGATATAATCTCTCCACCTAGTTCTGGGTCTTCCACGAGGCCTCCTTCCAGCTGGAAGCTCCTGAAACACCTCCCTCTTACCAGATGCCCGAACCACCTCAACTGGCTCCTTTCAACACAAAGCGGCTCTGCCCTGAGTCCTCACGAATGACTGAGCTTCTCACCCTATCTCTAAGGGAGACGCCAGCCACCCTCCTGAGAAAACCCATTTTGGCCGCTTGTACCAGTGATCTCGTTTTTTCGGTCATTACCCAGCCTTCATGTATAGGTGAGGGTGGGAACAAAGATCGATCGGTATATTGAAACGTTTGCCTTCTGACTCAGCTCTCCTTTCGTCACAACAGTGTGGTAAAGCAAGTGCAAAACCGCTCCATTGCAAACAGCAGTGATGAGATCCGAAAACTAGTCCGACTTACTACCTAGAACCCGGACACTGTACAGCCGGACGGTCTTCCAGAAACACTTTGGTGCCGACCGAAAGTCCTACTCCATGGTTTTTCCAAAACTTTTCCCATACCCGCTGCTTTGTCTCTGACACGGCAGAGGCTGCAGCCCTTCGGTCCTGTTGGTACCTTGCAACTGCCTCTGGAGTCACCCGGGATAACATTTCCCGGAAGCACTCCTTCTTCAGTCGGACAGCTTCCCTGACCACCGAGGTCCACCACGCTGTTCGAGGGTTACCGGCCCTTGAGGCACTTAAATCCTTGAGACCACAGCTCCCCACTGCGGCTTCAGCAATGGAAGTTTTGAACATGGACCACACAGGTTCAATGCCCCCAACCTCCAAAGGGATGCTAGAAAAGCTCTGCCGGAGGTGCGAGTTGAAGATCTCTTGAACAGGGGCCTCTGCCAGACATTCCCAGTTTACTTGCACTACCGTTTGGACTTACCAGGTCTGTCTAGAGTCTTCCCCCACCCTTTGAACCAACTCACAACCAGATGGTGATCAGTTGACAGCTCCGCCCCTCTCTTTACCGAGTGTCCAAAACATGCGGCCTCAGATCAGATGATACGATCACGAAATTGATCATCGACCTTCGGCCTATAAAAGGGTGCTCTGGTACCACGTACACTTATGAGCATCCTTATGTTTGAACATGGTGTTCGTTATAGACAACCCATGACCAGCACAGAAGTCTAACAACAAACGACAACTCAGGTTCAGATCGGGGAAGGCCGTTCCTCCCAATCATGCCACTCCAGGTGTCTTCATCATTGCCAACATGCACGTTAAAGTCTCCCAGCAGAACTATGGAGTCCCCTACCGGAGCCCCATGCAGGACTCCGTTCAGGGTCTCCAAGAAGGCCGAATACTCCTAACTGATGTTCGGTGCATATGCACAGACAACAGTCAGAGTGTTCAAAATGCCTTAGATATTTAATATCAGGGCTGTACGCTTATTTTTTATGTGGTAGCACTGGTGCTAGCAAGCAAAAAAAAATCAGTAGCACAAAAATAAATTTGGTAGCAGACAAAGTATGAAAACTTGCATAACCTTAACCCTTGCATTTCGCTCTTATTACCTTTGAGCATGTCATCTTGGTCTCATTTGAGATTCTTAATTAATATTATTTCCTAGTGTGTGCAGTAATAATTATAGAAAAATTAATTTAGACAAAATAATCTAACCTGCCATTTGCAATTTGTTGCTGATTCAGAATTATTTCTCCCCATAAAAATATAAAAATAATATCTATATCTATATATTTTTTGTATACACATATAATTATTATAATAATGATACTACACATTTTTAGAAAATGTCCTTCTGTTAATTAAAACCAAACATTAAAACATTGAACATAGCCTATTAAATAAATAAGTATACATAATGGTACAAGTTAGGATAAATTAAATAGGTTGTTGTGAATGTGTTGGGGGTAGTTCTTCAGTGGCTTATTTCAAACTTTGTTTAAATAGACTATTGTTGACTTTTCTCTGCAGCTGAATCAGTTGCTTTTCAAGCTAGAGGACTGCAGTGCTAGCCTGGCTCCGCCCGCCTACCTACTTCCGCTCAATTTTAATTTCACTTCAGTAGTCAGTCTGGGGCTGAGGTGTGTTCATGGAATTCTGCTCGTCGAGATTTTTGGTTATCCAATAAGCAACCAGACCGAGTGGCTGAAAACGATGACGTCGAAGTCGCGCTCCAGTTTCAGTTGAATGCTGCGTTCCTTCAACTCAGAACTCGGAAATTTCCGACTTGGCAGTTCCGAGTTGCAACCTGTCTGTGTTCCAGTGCATCTGCTCGGGAAAGTATGGACGCTTAAAACCTTTCTCATCCAAATAACTAAACGTTAGGCTCTAGCATAGACTACAATATGTAGTGAAATCGGAAATTTCCGAGTTCCCTGTACAACTTGAACGCACTGTCAGAAGCCGGCTCATGACATACGTTACGACCCCAAACGTTATGCGATTGGTTGGCTGATCAAGAGTCGCACTTGGCAGATCCAATAGTTTTAAACTTCAACAGACACCCGCCTCCAAGTGAGTGAACGTTTGCCAATTACAGCAGTTCCAGACCTTCTGTACAAATGAAATTAAGTACGATGGTCTGGTAGCACCAGGCTACTACAGTGCTGTACAGCGCTAACTTCCTGTTCTTACTGGCTTCAAAATAAAAGTCAACTCACGTTTGGCTAGTAACAGGCTTTTAATGTGAAGGCAGGAAATGTTCTGTTTGCACACACGCTAACTTAACCGCGTTAATGTTAAGAGCCGTCTCCTTCCGGTTATTACCGTTGGTGAAGTTCACTAGACGCTAGAATCGCCGCACGAGCACAGATCCAGAGGACACGTCTTTCACCAGCCAAAGTGGCGGGTGGACTCAATAACTTACTCGCCTAAGACTACATTTAACCGCATTTGGAGAGTGTTAATGTAATGTCCCATGTTGTGCATCTTTCCTCTGTGTCTCAAAGAGACAACATCTGCGTATTAGCAACCTGTTAGCGAGTGGACTTGTATTCATCATCGCATGTGATCAATTTCAGTAGCAAATGCGATCAAAACTGTCGCACCTCACAGCCCTGAATATCGAAGGACATTCTTAATGCATTTAGGACAACACATGCATACGTGAATGGATTGGTTGAAAGCGCACATTTCTGTCATCCATCTCTGGTCCCCTGGTTCTTCTGTCATACCTTCTCTGCAGATCTGCTTATCTCTGCTGCGATATCTCCTCCAGAGTTGCCGATGCCAACCACCACCACCCTCTTCCCTCGGCAGGCATCTGCATCCTTATATTCCCAGCTGTGAAAACACCTGCCAGAAAACCTCTCATGGCCTGAAGATGCAAGAATGTTTAAATGTTTAGGTTATTCCACCGACTGTACTACTCCATCAAATTATGTAAAACATTTGAAAAGTGATATCTATTTGTTGACAGACCTGGAATGTCTGACACGGGGAAGGCCGGACAGGTGTAGTGTCCTGAGCACACCAGGACAGCATCAAAAACATGTCTCTCCTCTTTTCCATCCCTGTTAATGGTCACTATGTCCCACTGACCGGATACATTGAAGTCCGACCTCTGTGTAACACTCCTTACTGTGGTCTGCAGCGGTACACAAACACATTAAGAACTCTTCACATTAAACGTGTGAGAAGACAGTGAAAATCCAGGAAAGGTGAACAGTTATAACCTGTAACTGAATGTATCTGAGCAGGTTGAAGTGCTCAGCGTAGAGCCTGAAGTATTGCAGCAGCTTGGAGTTGTGCATGTAGTTTGGATAGTCAGCCGGCATTGGGAAGTCGCTGAAACACATCATCTCTTTGGAAGTGTTGACCACCAAAGACTGATAGATGCTGGATCGCTCTGCCTCCGGTGACTCCTGTTCACACAAGGGAACACAAGACGGCAGCAGTTATTCTTATATCAAACAGAAGACTTGTTCTGAATGATGTGGAAAGCTCTCCAAGCAAGTACCACAAGACAAATCCTGAGCTGGCCACACAATTAATAACAATCACCTTAAACCTCCACAGGCCGCCGATGTCATCACTGCTTTCAAAGCAGACAGGCTCCAGCCCCTCATCCAGACAGGACTTGATACAGGCCAGACCTGAACTACCTCCTCCAACCACTGCAACACGGCGCACCATCGCTCTGCACCTGAAGGGATGCAAGGAATCACACAGTCTGCAGTCATGCCAGCAGGGACAATGCTCACATTGTAATGATATAAGATGCAACACAATATCACTTTAGCCTGTTGGACAGGAAAGTATAGATTAGATCAGGGGTGTCCAAACTACGGCCCGTGGGCCATCTGCGGCCCGCAAACAAATTTTTATTGGCCCGCGGCCGATTTTAAAAATATAATGTAATATGGCCCTTTTAATTTTAATTTTATTTATTTATTTGTTTATTTTTTACCCACTAATGCAGGGGTGTCAAAACTGATTGATTGGCCCGCGGCACATTTTAAAAATATAATGTAATATGGCCCTTTTAGTTTTTAAATAATTTAAATGCATTCATTATATTACAAAGAAATATGTCCCATAAAATAAAAAGAGCACCAAGCCCATCCCAGAGGACCCTGCATAATATTTTATTTTGAATTATTATTATTATGGAAAATCCACGTGTCCTTCTTCAATAACTTCTAATTCATCTGACGCAGTATCTCCAAATTATTTGTTCACACAAAATTCCTCAGATTTAGCCTCTTAATTTTCCTCTCAAAGTGCACCAGATTCATGCATTTCACTTTAAAAAGTTAAAAAAAATCTCCCGGGGGGGAATACCCCCGGACTCCCATAGGAGGGTCGGGACATCGGCTGGCTACTATTTTCACCCAGCTGGACATTGGAGGCAATAGCAGAAAACACTGGGTGTCTGAAGGCATTTAACAATAGTCAATGATTTGGGCAGTGCTAACATTGGAGGGGGCCCCCTAATCAAATTCTGCTTAGGGCCCCTTGGGAAATGTGTCTGTTTAATTTGAAAGGAAAGTGTTGCCGTGAAGAAGGATTACAATTTACGAAGACACTATGAAACTAAACATCAGAGCAGCTACATGTCCTGATAAATGTGTTATTTTTGCCAAGTGGCCCGGCCCTTCGTAGATTTTTCTGTATGTGGCCCTCAGTGAAAAAAGTTTTGACACCCCTGGATTAGATTATATAAAATTAATTGATTGATTATTTGATTTATTTATTTGAATTGCAACATTGCAGTAGTCATCTGATAATAACTCTTAACAACAACAACAACATTCTTTGGGTGATAGATGGAAAATCACACCATCATCAAATTCATCAGAACTTATCCTCTAGACACCTTGAATACGGCATTCAATCCATCCAGTCGTCCAGATATTTCACACAAATCAAAAATATCAATTTATAGTGCCGATAGATTAAAGTCAGGGGTTTACTTAGGTCACCTAACAATATCATATGAAATGGTGCAGTATATTTTCCGGCCTTTACTCAGAAAAACGGCGTTGGTAGTGGGTTGATGAAAGAAGACGCAGTTTGAGGCAGATGAGGAGGTCTTCAGGAACAATTCTTTTATTTACAACAAAACTCATCCTGCAGTCAAAACGAAGCCAATAAAAAGTTAAAGTGTTTGTAGCCAAAAAACTAATAGAGGTACATGCATAAAACCAAAAGCTATGAAAAGTTCCTGTTTCCTAAAAGACCTGTCTCTTCCTGAATTGTGGTGGCCTATAACCTGAAATCTAAGTGAGTTGATTGGTCCTTAGGTCAGTAAGCTCCACCTCGCCTAACTCCTGATTGGTGGATCCTAACTAACTCCGACCTACAATGTCCAGAGGACATCTGTGTTAATCAATCCCTGGAGGTGCTCTGCCATTTGGGGCCAGGAAGTCTGATTCAGTAACTTTAGGACAATCCCTTTAGCCAGGGGCCAATAAATTAGCTGTTAAATCTTAACCAATCTGTCCTAAATTGCCCCTACAAGCCAGTCACCCTGGAGCCTCCCTTTGTGTGCATGCTGAGTCACCTACAGAAATCTCACCTATGGCTTCCCCCACTAAGCAATACACATTCCTATCCTGCACACACATATACCCACGAGAGCTACTCCTGGCTCCCCTTATAGTTAACTCTGTATGTAATTAAACAATCTCCTGATTTATCATTAATCTTAGAATGTGTCATAACGAAATACACTACAATGGGATTCAGCCTTTTCTGAAACCGGCATAATATATATAATCAAATACAGATGGGTGATACATACAGTTAAATTGAGCTCTGTAAATATTATCTAAATATGATCAACATTTTTAAACTTTAACAATCCGTTCATACTGCAACTTGCTTTGAGTTATACTGCTTTCTTAGACTCGATAAAGACATTATACTAAACTTCTACACTAGCACAGATTAAAACAGGCAACTTTTCACCAAAAGTTAGTGTGTTAGAACAGCTAACACTTACTTGCACTGAACTGTATCCTATGGACTATGTCAGTTTTAAATGACAGGACTATTGTGGAACATTTCAGGTTGCATGTAGGCTACAGAGAACACCTGGCACACAAGTCACTGTTCTGTTCAATAATTTAAATTGTGTTGTTAAAGTGTGGTTGACATCTGCTCACCTTCTCTTGTGCAGCTGGGATCAGATGTTACGCTGACCAGCTACTTGTCCGCTTATCAGAGCAGCAGAGGACGGACTTTGACCGTGTTTGCTGCAGTGGAAACGTCTATTATACCTGGCAACTCTTAATCAATGTGAGAGTGAACAGTTGTCTGTGAGTGATTATACAGGGGCAAGGGAGTGTTGCGATGATAAAATACCAGTTATCTGGATAAGAGAGTCTGCAGTTAAATACGAGTTAAAACAATGTTCAATTAAAATGTTTAAGGTCTTGATTTCAGTTGCGACATTCAAATGGTAGGGTCGGAATTTGGAGTAAACAACATGAAAGCATGGATCCATCCTGCCTTGTATCAACGGTTCTGGCTGGTGGTGGTAGTGTAATGGTGTGGGGGATATTTTCTTGGCACACTTTGGGTCCCTTAGTACCAATTGAGCTTTGCCTCAGCCACAGCCTATGTATTCTTGCTGTCTTCTATGACCATCCCGTTATGACCACAGTGACCCATCTTCCTATGGATATTTCCAACAGGATAATGCACCATGTCACAAAGCTCCAATCATCTCAAACTGGTTTCTTGAACAAGACAATGACTTCATTGTACTCCAATGACCTGCACCAGTCACCAGATCAGATTACACAGACAATGGTACAACACTTCTGCAATCCAGCCTTTAATTTAAAAAAAAGATGAGATATAATTTGATGAGATGACAAAGGGTGCTGATAACCCAAAGTAGGAAAATATCCTGTGATTGACGTAATTTTTTCCCCCTACTGACAGTGGTTACTGTGATGTAACATGGTCACACAGTCGACAACACGAACAAATCTTTATGAGCAGGTATTTCATGATGAAAACTATCAGTGCATTATTAATGTAGCCTACTGTGGTGCTTCATGAGTATCACATGAGTGAGTGACACACATTTATGATAAGATTATTGTGAAGGTATTACAGGATAATCTTCCCCTTGAACAGTGAGCAAACCAAACCTTGTTTTGACCAAGAGAAAGATAAAGTGACAGATATCTGGTCTCCCCCTGCTGTAGTTCTCAAAATGATCTAGAAGCTGAAAACATGGCGGAAGATAGCCATTTGATTCCTTTTCAGTGAGTGTCAACGGAGCAGGGAGGAATTTAAGGAGCTTGTGCAGTGCAGTGTTTCAGCAGATGATGGTTTCTTTGTGCAAAGTATATTAGCTATGGACATCAGCATGGTCCATAGTTTTCAAAGGACAGAGAAAAGCACAAGTTAATGAGAGGATGTTAGCAACATGTGCTCGACAGGTAAGACACACAGACGACTTAATCAAGAAGGAGAAAGGACTTTTGCCAACTGTCGCTGTCAGTGAAATCGAACAGGATGTTCAGCACAGTGTATTTCCAAGAAAATATTACACCACAACGATTAAAGTTTTATTATTTTAATAGATGTGCATTGTTTCACCATTGAGACCTGTCAGGCTGTGCAGGAGATCATAGAAGTTCTTCAGGCTTGTGCGATAATTAGAAGAATAAAGGTGTAATTTTCTACCATGCAAACAGACCCAGAAGCTGTCAATCTAACTAGTCTCCTTTCGAACCATCTGTGTGCAGGACCTGTTATGTCAGCTTTGCCATTCCATTTCAATAGGGTTGTACATAAGATGACACACTGGTTGATACACAGAGGAAAATCCTTCCACATGATGCCTTAAAGTTTAACATGATAGAAATAAGTCTGGTTAGCTTTAGGTTGTGCTTTTAAAGAGGTCGGAGTGTGACTGATTTAGGTGAACATACAGTGAGGGTGGGACGGTTGGGCATGTTGATGTCTCTGATCCTCCATTAAACGCCTGTGCTGATGTTTCAATATCTACAGTAACTGTGACAATGAGAATAAAGGCATATCGTGTGAAAGAAATGGAAAGCGTTGACAGGAAGCATTAGAAGTGAACATTTTCACTTGGTTCAATATATTTAGTTAAACCACTGCAGCGTGTTCAGACTGTTTGTGGACGCAGTCTGGACAGGAAGGTGGGGATGGTGTTTGGGTTGCGCTGATGGACGTAGTAGATGGCAGCTCCTCCAGCCATGGCGCCCAGGCTCAGCTTGAATAGGGGGCCAGCGATGGAGGGCTCTGGCTCCTGGAGCTGGAAAAAGACAGGATGGGATAAGTTATGTACTTCAGGTTGACACTGAAGTCTAAATTAAGGATTTCATGATGCGAGGCTTAGGTAATGGACAAAAAGAAGTGTTCATTTCAGACCTTTCTGGTTTTTAGGGGCTGGTACATGCGGTCAAACTGAGTCATGATGGCTTTGCGGGCACCCTCCCATTTCCCCGGGCCCTTCAAGCGGTACTGGTAGGATGTGATGGGTCCCCACAGGACCTTCTTAAACAGGGGGTAGTCTGTGAAGAAGAGCCAGAGGAGACTTGGGCGGACTCCAATGTCCCCAGCTATGTCGTCCATGTAGGAAGCAAAGTCCACCTGCAGGGGGGTCAACTTTGACACATTGTAGCTGCGGAGAGGACATATCAGAAAATAAGGACTTCACTAAACAATGTGTTACACGTTTTTATGTGCTGCCTAATATATAGTATTATAACATGCTGCTCATAACATATGCTGATCATGTTTTTTGTATGATTCCTCTCATGATAACTCTTAATTGATGTATTATGTGTTTCTTAAGTTGCATTTGGACAAGATTTGCTTCTCAAATGTTTGTGGTGTACTGTGGTTATAACTTTCGCAATACAGTAATTTAAATCCTGCCTCACATGTGCTTGTTTTTTCCACCACCACCCCTTATTAAATCCAGTTGCAAAACAGTACTGTTTTTCAGCAAACTCGTCGTCCTTAGAAGCGATTAAAAATTTCAACACTTATCAACTAATTAACACTTTCATTGTCGACATGCAACACATGGCTATCAGTGATGTGGGAGCAGTTGCCCATAGTGACACATTTCACTGTTCAATTTATACAGTGTTCACAGCTTGTTTGCTTCCCCCATGTGGCCAAAAATAACATGAATACATCCATTGGGATACAACAAAATAAGGTATGATTGCAACATATAATAAGGTTTACGTTTTCTCGATGTCCTTGGTGTCCTTCTCAACAGCTTTTATCATGGCCTGGTTTGAGGGCAGCTTTTTATATCCTGAAAACCAAAGACAGAAAACAGACTGAGGTGAATGTGAATAATCTAGACTAGACCAGTGGCAGGTGATAAACTGGACCTGCAGCCTCACCTTTGAAAACGCGCGTGACCCAGCGAGCCTGTATTTCAGCCTGGGGCATGATGGCTCCAAGGGCATGGATGAAACCCACGACAGCCAGAGTGGGATGCTCGATGTTGGGAGGGAAGACGTGCTTGTACAGACCCATGCGGTGCCCAGACTTGTACATGGCATTTTTCGGCAAGAATGGGAAATCATAGTTGTAACCTGTGGCGAAAACAATCGTATCCACCTGTAACAAAGAGCCAAGTTACAGATGAGCTTCGAGTGGGCTTGGAATAAATATGGTTTTCTTTAAAAGGGAATCCATGGAGACAAAGTCCTGACCTTTTCCACAGTGGTGCCGTCGTCAAACACCACAGTGGAGCCCCGGATCTCCTTCACGTTTGGTTTGACAATGACCGACCCGGACAGGATCCTTAAAGGCAGGTCATCGTTGATCACTGGGATCTGACTGAGGAATCTGATGAGGCAGAAGAATAAGAAGCGGATAGCAAGGGCCGGTTATTCATTATGCATTGTGAGGAAGTCAGACTGGATGCAGAGTAATAATCCGATCCAAACTGCACCTACTGTACCTGTGTGCGGGTTTGAGGGCGTACATGCTGTGGTCATACATGGCGTTGACTTTATTTTCCCCAAACCAGTTGAGGAACCTCATTGGCAACAGCTGGAACAAGATGTGGATGAAACGCGTGATGTACTTCATGTCCACTGGCAGGCCATTGTCAGAGACTTGGCGGATGACCCAGGCGCCACGACGAGTGCTCATATACACCTGCAGAGCAAGAGATGGACATCAACATGTGTTTATGATCTTGAATCAAAGGAAGACCTGAGCAATCAGAAAAGACCTCAAACCTCCTCTGCCACTCTGCTGCTCTCCACGGCGATATCCCCTCCAGAGTTACCGATGCCTATGACCACCACTCTCTTCCCGTGCATGTCTTCAGGCCCCTTGTAGTCCCAGCTGTGGAAGTATTTCCCTTCAAATGTCTCTATTCCTGCAACGCAGCAGAATGAGGATTGCATATACTGTGTAAAGAGCACTTGAAGGTGAAGAACAAACGTGATGCTACAATAAAGGTATTGTTTCTGCCTTGCCCCTTGCTAAACTGGGCACTTTATGCGGCACTCAGCAAGTCGTGAGGAAAAATATTGTATTTATACACAGCCTAGGCTCTGTAAACTGGTATATAAACAAAGGGTATGTATAGAAAGGGGGCATAACGTAGCTAGCAAAATATCTGTTTTTAAAGCCATGGCCCTGTATTAACACCAACTATTCTCAGCGCGCACACACACAGTACACAGAGGTAGTGGATCCTACCACTATTCACTGATTTTGAAAACAAGCTTTCTCCAGAATCCCTGACTCCACCTTTAATCACACATAACTCAGAAATTTGCATAAGATCATGTCCTCCCTTGCAATGAACAAAGCAGAAAATGTTGGTTCTGCTGTTGCTCACGACTCCAACTGCTGCTACACATGGCTGGTGTAGCAGGTCAAAACATAAGATGCTGCTACGTACTGCCACCCGCCGATTACATGCCCAGTGTAGTTCTTGGGTTACAGTGTAAATGTCAGCTTACATTTCACTGCAAACCTTTACCAGTTAAACCTCGTCTTTACCTGGGAACTCTTTGAGCGGCAGGTTGGGGTAGGTGTAGTGACCGGTGCAGCAGATCACTGCATCAAAGACATGCTTCTCTTCTTGTCCATCTCTACTCTCAGTCACCACCTCCCATTGACCAGTGCGAGAGTAGTCCCGCATCTGTCTGACGGCCTTCACTGTGGTCTGAAATATGTAACAGGTTCAGTGGATTATAGCCACGTGTTGAATGGACCATTTGCTCCTTTTTTATGCTATTGTTCATTTTCTCACCTGGAAGCGAATGTGTTGCAGCAGTTTGAAGTGTTCTGCATACATGCGGAAGTATTTCAGGATTTTAGAGTGATGCATGTAGTTGGGATAATCAGCGGGGATGGGGAAATCACTGAAGCACATCATCTCCTTTGAGATGTTGATGGTGAGGGAGCGGTAGATGCTGGCCCTGTCTGGCTCCGACACTTCCTGCAGAGAAGAGGTTTCAAATTGCAGAAAACATGGGCCAAGAAAACTGGTGGTAAGATTGACAGTGACCTAAACCTTCTTGTGCAGCTTAACATGAATACATTTAGGCATTAGCACTTTTCTTTTGTGAGGTGACCTGCCTTGAACCTCCACAGTCCGCCCATGTCATCGCTGCTTTCGAAGCAGGTTGGCACCAAGCCCTCGTCCAGACAAGCCTTAAGGCTGGTCAGACCGCAGGGGCCAGCCCCGAGCACTGCTACTCTGTGCACCATGGTGTAGCTGCATGCAGGAGAGGGAAACACATGGCTGTCATCAGATTGAATCAGCTTTACAGTAGCAATAACTGTAATTCATTAGAGGTTTTTGAAAGGTTTCTTAAAGTGTATAGGAAGATACTATGTAAAAAATGTGGGACCAAATAGGTTGTCATGCCAAAGTGAAGACTTTTGCTCAGACACTGTAAATTTTCTGCACAAACTCCAACTGGCATTAGACTTGATTTGATGGTATCTCTGATTGCCATAGAATAAAGCACTTAATGGTTGAAAACATGTTTTGTTACTGAACACTCAAACCTTTGAAAACAAAACTGCAGCACAATTAAATCACAGTGTCATGCCATGCAGGTCTGGCGGTTATATCCAGTCATTTGTTTTTTCACTCTTGGCTATACACAGTAGTGGTTACAGGCTCAATCAGATTAATTTTGCTATTAGAAATAAATCTGAAAATAACAATACAATAATAATTTACTAAAGTAATGTAGGGACGCCACCATTCACTTAAGAATGGAAAAATAATAGCAAGTTTGTCTCGTTTATCAATGGTTTGTCTAGTGATCAGTTAAATAAATCAATATTAATCAAACCTAGTCGAATTATCACTATAACATCTAATAATACAGACAGAGCCAATTTTGTGATTAGAACAGAGGGGCTGGGGCTCAGAGGTGTGAAGTCACAATAGTGCCAAAGGGTCATTTTCAACATGGCAGGAGGAGGAGTTGTGTGGGCTATTGATTAAACAGAGTGATCAAATCATTGTGGCTCCTATGATTAGACAGAGCTCAATCTCGTTACACAAACCAAACCAGTGGGTACCTTATCTGAAGCCCAGAAGAATGTCTGGGGGGTTTTGACAAAACACTCTGTGTTACTGTGTCAAATATCAGTATTTAAAATCCAAAAGGTCAATGAATGAAATACATGTATATATTCACTACAACACACAAGATGAATGTCATCTTAACGACTATAAGTGGAGTGTGGAGTCTGAGGCAAAACACAGCCTATTTGGCACTCAAACCTCACTTAGCAATGACTTTGTACTATGTCCTAGAATTCCCCTTAGTAAAATACAGCAAACTGTGAATATATTCACTACTAGAAATCCCATTTTAAAATATAAATTACAGATAGCTTATCTCTAAAACAATTGTGACATTCCAAACATATTTTCACATGTAAAAAAAATACATTTTGACTCGTCAAATTTAATTCACAGATATCTTAAAAATATTGATACCAGTAACTCCCCATTCACTAGTAAGAAAAATTATTTCAGATATCAACAATTGCGTTTCCGATATGTCTGATTAACAAACCATTTCGGATGTGTAGGCGCCATATCATTGAAGTAGCCTCGAAGCCATATCTACTTTTAATACCCCTCTGTAGCCTATATTAAATGAATATTCAACAAATGCGTTTTGAAAACATGTTAGCTTACTGAATTCCGGATCGACTTCTTGTAAGACATAAGATGATTGAACACGTCACACAAATTAGAAAATCTTAAATGCAATTCTGAATAGTAATACATAATTGTAACCAAAAAGAATGTAATTACCTGTAGTTACAATTGTATTTCAAATATCTGAATTTACATTGTAGGCTACATACAATTTCAAGCCAAAAAGTGCTGATTAAATGTTAGAAAGGCTTGCCATAGCTCTCCTTCTTACCTCGATCATGTGTGTTGAGAAAGGCTGAAGAGGGCCGAGCATCACTTGAGCTCAGGCTTTTATTTAGAGGTGGAGTCTGAAGACCAGCTCTGCTTTCTTTCTTTTAATTCAGATTATCAAGTTACTTTGTGTTGACGCAAATCCTTTTGGTTTGACTTTGATTAAAGTTCAATCTATGTCCTGAAGACACAAATTATTTTGGAAGAGTGAACGATTAACAATGATGACGCCTATCCCCTATTTGATCACCTTGTCTGAACCTGGAGCAGTCACACCTTGTTCCATAGAATGTGCACAGATTGGGGTTCATCCAGTTGGAGTAATGTATGGATCCTTAAATCTGTCCATGATGACACGAGACGGCTTCAAATTTTTTTCCACATTTAATTTAAAAAATCACCACAACAAAATTATTCTGGAATAACCCCTCAGGAAATACACTCAAATCCATTGAACATAACAGTGCAATCCCACAATTTGATACACATACAGGCATATGTATTTACATTAAGAAGTAGTGCTACAAAGGAAACATACAATATCATTTGTAGTATTGAGCAGGCATAACTGGATGCAGTGACACATACTGGAGTCAGCTGCATGTTGGACCATGAGAGCTGGAGAAACAAACAAAATGCATCTTACTTTATATAGTGGAATGTTTCAATTGTTCTGTAATCGTTGTGATGAATAAATATATTTTTCTTCCGCATGATCTCAACATATGAAACAACACACTAATCGGTCATAAAAAAAATTATTTGGTCATAAAATTCACAGTCCTACTGATTAAGATTTGAGACAGAGCTCCACCTCATCAGCTGGGCATCGCATCACTCCATCATAGATCATCTGCACATTATTGCTGAGAGGGTGCACACTGCACAGAACGGAGGACTTCATTGAAACCGTCTACAAGGGGGCACCAGAGATCAGATGTGTGGACCGGGTTTAGACACACACAGGAGTCCTATGTCTACATATCTGATCATATTCCCGATCCATAGAAGACTTCAAATAGACCACAAAAACAGATGAACAACTTTTGGGTTTTCTGATGTTTAAAACGTGGAGTCAGTGATTATGGAGAGTGCTTGTTGTCAAAATCAGCGAAAATCTCCTCACGATCCGCTACCTGTCGGTACTGTGTGTGCGCCGCAAGAAGTGGGCATATTGCTAGCTACGATGGGCCCCCTTTGTTTGCATACCCGTTTACAGAGCCCAGGCTGTGTATTAACACCAGGAAATATTCACAGATGTTGACAAATAGTGATTTTCACATCAAGCGTTCTCCAGAATTGCTGATTCCACCTTTAAAGTGAGCTGGCTGTGGGGCAATTTCTTAAACAGTCCTCTTTCTTCTGAGAGCAAAAACACATGCGCACACTTCATCGGCACCAGCTTCACCTCTGAGGGAATATGAGCTGAAATGGGCTGATAATGTGTACATACTGTATAGGTTAATCCTCTGACTTTATGGGTATTGCTAAAATGATGCCTCATCCGCCCGAAAGAAATTCCCATAAATTAAGTTGTGTGACAGCCAACACAGGTTTCACAGCATTTCACACCTGCATGTTCTCCAGGGGCTCATGTAAAGGTTGAGAGCACCGACGCTGTTACAACACTTCGGCTGCTAACGTCATTCAAGGTTACAATTTATGTTGGATCTGAGCCTGGCATACAAACGCACAGCAGGGGACCAGTGCGTGGACACATGGATTAACCATTAAACATGGTGCTTCTGTATGTGCACCTCAACGCACCCTCACAACCAGACCAATAGCAGGAAGGACACGCACACACACCAGCCAAACTCTGATCACAGATGCAAGAGCCCTGGCACCACGCCTAGCTGTTACACAACATATCTCTACAGACTTCACCCTTTGACCCTTACTCAACTTCAATAAAAAAAAAAATAGGAAACTGCGTGCTTAGTTTCCCATTCTGGTAATTATTTTTCAAAGCGTCAACTGATGCATGAACCCAGTCTGTCCAGCTGTGTGACGAGAATCATTGCAAACGTGGCTGGAGCAAAACAGAGTGCAATGTCTGCAGGAATATTTTCACAGTGCAGAATTCTTTTGTTATGAACAAACTGTAAAGTGACATAAAACCTACATGAATTTTTGAAAGTATCCCTTACCCGCTCTGGAGTGTTTTTTTTATTCACATATCGTCCGCTGACCGGGAGAACCAGTTTGAAATAGAAGGTTTAAATCAGGTTCACTCTATGATTGTGACCACAAGTTTTCGATTGTCGAATGAGAATTAGTGAGTAATAAGTAGTATTATCCTCACTCAGAGGATAATACTACTTATTAATACTACCAGTGCAGGAGACCTTGGTGTATAATAATATACATTTTAGACGATTCCTTGAGGTGCAGATGGAGCTCAGCCAAACTTTGTTCCACCATTAATATAATATATTCAGATCAGTGCTTATCAGTTTAGAGCAATGTAAGCCAAATCGCTGGCTTTCCTTGAAGGGATAGTTCAGTATTTTTGAAGTAGGGTTGTATGAGGTACTTATGCATAGTCCATTATCTTTTGAAGTGGCGATCAGCGCAGTCATTTGAAGGAGTTGGAAGATATGTCACTGTAGCAGGAGTCAGCCTATACTGTTACAGAGAGGGGACCAGCAGAATTTTTTTTTCTTTTCCCGCCAGATATGAATGCTAACCTGCTGATTTGTGGACTAATACCATCCACAAAACAGCAGTGAAAAAAATCTTAATTTAGCATACGATTGAACAGATATTAATTTCTGAGGTAAGCAAAATCGTTTTTCTGCTGACCCCCTCTGCAACAGTACAATGCTGACTTCTGCTACAGCCATGTCTCGCCCAAACTTCTTAAAATGACCGCCATCTCCATAAGGTAACAGACTTAGCTATTCATAAATACCTAAAGCAACCCCACATCAAAAATACTGAACTATCCCTTTAAGTTTAGCAGGTTGCGTTCAGTAAACAGACGGTCCATTGCTTAACAGTGAAGATCTAAAGATACAGGATTTTCCCTATTAATAAAGACCTGATTTAATGTGTAGCTTTCCTTCCTCTTATTGTCCCAGAGAGGAGGAGCCCCTCTCTCTCTGTACAAGGGGAAAGTAAATTATTACAGATTGATAAAAGCAGTCATTTGTAAACATATACAGGTATGTGATATGATATTACACGTACACACTCCATGATAACATTTTCTGTCACCTGATAATAGAAGTGTATCTAAACAGCACAACGTGATGTTTTGGTCATTTTTTACTGAAACAGTGATAATGTCAAAGAAATTAGGAAATATTGATGAAACGCGTGATAACGATGGTTGGCAGTCTAACTCAATCATATTAGTGATAGAGCTCTGTTGGCTCTGAGCTCAGAGGGCTGAAGAAGAGTGAATAAGTCCATCCTATAGAAAGAAAAAGGTGAAAATAGGTGGGAACTCGGTGAACCTCTGAGTGTTGACAGTTTGTAAGCAGTTGTTACTGGACGCTGGAAATTACATGTGGAACAATTTAGTATGAAGTCCCTCTGATTACAGCATTTATTCCATTTCACTACTGTGCAATTTGCTTCCGTAGTCACTGAATAAAGCTTAGTTAAGCGTCCAAAACAACTATAAATTAAAAAAGAGGTCAAGTTGTTCATGAATAAGGTCAAGTATAGGAGAGGAGGGGAGGGGTTCTTGGTCTGTTGTGGTAACAAACAATTTTTTTTGATATCCCGATCACCGCAAGCTAAAAGTGGGGGGGGCTGAAAGTGGGACGGCAGAAATAAAACTGTGTTATGGAACTCTTTCATGTGTCAGTCTTTCAAAAAAAAATGTCAAGACATCTAAAGGTGTCAGACTGCTCAGGGTCCTGCATGCTAAGCTTGCAGTCCCAGCAGGCCTTGCAGGGTCTGAAGTGAGAGCCACAGCATCTCTATGAGGTTATACTGGAAATAGCCCATCCAGAAGCCGAACAACACGTCGGTCACGTTGTGCCTGCCCAGCATCACTCTGCTCAGCCCCACCAGACCGGCCCACAGCAGCACCAGGACCCTGAGCGGAGTGGCCAGCACCAGGTGAGCCAGCAGGAAGCGCCCGCACATGGCCGCCCGCGTGGCATGGCCCGATGGGAAGGAGTAGCGGTCCACGGAGAAGGTCGCAAACATGTCCATGCGGTTGTGTGCTGGTCGACGCCGACGCACCACCGCCTTAACGATTCCAACCAAGACCAGGTCCAGCAGCAAGCCTGGAGGGGATAAAAAAAAAGGGAGAGATGAGTTATTCTGCACAAAGAAACAGCACAGACATCACTGCAACTCATACAAACAGGTCAGAGACACTTATCACAACAACATCAAAATCACAGAATGTTCAGATGAATATTTTTTACACAATCGGAACCAAACTTGAATGATTACTGTTTATTTCCTTATTTTTTTGCATTGCGATTTATTTTTCTCACAAAAGACTCCTAGAAATGGTTGCAGCTGTACAAACACAACATAATGAAGCACAAAAACAAAAAATAAAACAATAAGAACAGCTAATCCAACCCAGTGGCCTCTCAAGAAAAAAGAACGATAACTTAAGAATACGGTACTGTAATCATTCTAAACAAAAATGACAGATGGTATGCGTAGGGATTTAGAACATGTGCGTGAAGAGACGCATAAGAAAACTTTTACAACTTGGAAAAAAATAAATTATAGAACACATCTGGGCTTGAGCGTGAGAAACCAAAAAGAGGACAATACCCAGGAATAGAGGCCAGAGTATGTGTGTGTTGAAGACAGTTATGTCTTAAAAAAAATCTGTCTGCTGTCTGCTCATGAACGTTTTGCCAAACCGGGAGATCTATAAAAGTAGTACATACCCATTAGAGAGCATTTTTATAGAAAGATATACTTTCTAGAATATACGCTTATGTAAAGATAATATGAAGATGCGTAGTTAAAGATATGTAGCTACTTACAGACACGTAAAAAGCTTCTACAAAGATAACAAAGATGCATACTGTATATAGAGGTAACATGAAAATGCTTATATAATGATAGATATGTTATCTAAAAATTAAATAAAGATAGTATGCAGATGCTGATATGGGCGGCCCGCCCAAGGATGATCAAACTCTGCATGAGCATCCAAGCTTAGGTTGCATCTGGCAGGCAGAGGAGGGCAGCTGAGGTCAACCACAATACCATCAGGATTTGATTACCCAACTGAACAGCAGAAGCAAGAGTACTGGTTTCAACAGCACCCGTTTGCATCTAAAAATGTGTGCAAACAAAAGGTAATTCATCACCTCAACATTGCAATACAAGACAATAATATGTGTAGCTCAAACCTGAAACACCTGTGCAGACAGACAGACAGACCTGCCACTCATCACTCCAGTCAAAAGGTTCACATGAGGTTATGTACACACAGTTAACTTTCAATGTTGGCTCAGCAACATGTATGGGAACCTCCTTTATATACCAGTAGATGGGAACCTAACATGCCCTTTCTCAGTGATATGGCTCAGAAGACACACACACACACACACACACACACACACACACACACATACACACACACACACACACACACACACACACACACACACACACACACACACACACACACACACACACACACGGCTAAGGTGCTGGATGGGAGGTTATTGAAGTCAATAATTTAATAATGGGGAATTCCATCATCAGTATTATCATGAATTGAGATAATCATAAATAAACTTGAAAAATCTATATGGTTCAGATATCAGATATCATTAACATACAGTCAAATTACAGATTAATTTTGCATAGCGTCAAGAGGGCACTGCATCTCCAGTCATTCCAAAATCAAACATCACAATCAAATGTCACAATGGCTGAAGGCTCGGCTTGCACAAAAAAAACTATATTTTGATTGTTTTCACTAAAAAAAGTGTGTCCTGTATGTGATGCATTTACATTATGAAAAGGCATTGTCTGCTTATTCCAGTATGCTATGCTTTAGAGCCATTTTAAAAGTTTCAGGATGATATTGTGAATAGCAATTATTTAAGTCAGATGTTTGGAGACATGAAATCGTCCTATGCCTTTAGGGAAATCCTATTGGTACAAGTGTCAATCCCCTAGAGGTTTTTTACCCGATATGACTGATGGAAACAGATTATAGAAGACAATATACAGGTCTGGACTACAAACAAGGAGCGAGACCTGCAAACCGAGATGGATGGAGGCCAGAACCCAGAGGGGGACATGGGCCACCCCAGGACTACCTGAGCATGGCAGGTGAGGAGTCAAGGCACAGGTGATGCACCTAAGCCTATAGCACAGACACAACAAGTGGAGGAGGTGTTTTACCCATGAACAGGTTGAGCATGACCTCCTGTCCTGCAACACTGTCGCTCTTGTACAGACAGTAGGCGGTGCCAGCCAGCCAGGGGATGCCGTGTCCCGATATCTCTATCAACTTCATTAGCGGACGAACGCTGCCCCAGGACGAGTCCTCGCAGGCACACACCCCCATGGTCTTGGACATCCACAGGTCGATGGCTAGAAGCGAGCTGAGCGCTACGCGGACGAAGGAAGGGTTGAGCCGGATTCCGTCCTCCTCCGGCGGGCCCAGGCCGCTCGCGGAGCCTGTGGAGGAGCTTGAGCCCCGGCGCCGCGTCGGGCTCTCCGAGGCTCTGAGGCGGGCCGTGGCCAGTTCGGAGCCCTGCCGCTGGATGAGGTGCGGCGGGGGGGACCGGTTCAGCGGCTTCGTCAGTGACACGAAGTCGTAGCGGCCGCTGGAGCCGCCGAGCACCGGGCTTCCTCCGCCGCGGCTGGGGTTCTTAGCTTTGGGAGAAGGCATGCTGTCCGGTAGGCTAGTCTACCGGCGCGGACCGTTAGCAGTGATGTCTTTGCCCCGCAGTGGTAGATTTTCCGCAGTGCTGTATGTGCAGGTTGCTCCTTAGTTCTTCTGTTGCACCATTCAATATTCACATCACGTCCACAGAGCCGCCATCCGTGTTGTTTCATTCGCAAAGGTACCTGGGAAATTGGGTTTTCCTGTGAAGTTACACGTGACCAGTGTCTCCTCACTCTCCCCGTTGGTGAATGGAGCCGAATGTTGCATAAAATGTTAGGGCCTACAATACAAATGTTATTTTCATTAACCACCACCAGTCTAACCTATTCTCTTTGTAGCCTACACTGTTTAATGTAGGCTACCTACCAAATAGTCATACAGAGAGATTCCATAAGGCCTAATGGACTCACTAAGCAATAAAACCGGATTCTGATTCAAATAAAATATATTAGGCTAAATTTGATTAAAATAAAATAAACAATAGCCTATAGATTCAATATTGTTTATTTATCATATGCACACCAATTACAGCAGCAGTCGTTGGCAATGCAATTCTTAATTCTTATATATAATTCTTAACCCCTCGATTGATCTCTCAAGTAGGCTATAAATAAAGGTTAATTGTAATGAATGTCTCAGGCTCAATTAATCAACACAAAAGTAGTGCAAAGTATATTAAAATGCAAAAAAATAAAAATAAAGTTGAAATTGAAGAAATTGTTCTAGTTTCCTCTGTGAACCACAGACTGTGCATGGTAGCCTATAGTAGGCTATCTCTTTTACTGATAAAGTTGGCTAATAATTATTATGGGCTATCAGAAATGTTGTAGGCCTGCCTATATTGGTATTATTTTGTATTTGTTTACTGCCAGCAAAGTCCATGTCTGCTAATTGCCTACTGACTCTTCATTAAGCCCTGTTGATTATTCCTGAATATGTTGAATTGTTAAAAGAGCTCACAGATATTTTGTTGAATTTCTTCTCTTTTATTAAGACACGTTAATGCTCTTGTAGAATGATGAAGTGCTATCTACAATTTTGGAGAAATAATAGGAAGCTTTGTGTTGCTAGTAAAGGAACAACATAAACTGAACCAACAAAAGCTGCTTATGCTTTTCCTTTTAAGGCCTTCATGCTGCATATCAAACTTATTTATAATCCTTAAATATTTTAGTGCTAACATCATTCAGAGGTGTTCACACTACAGTATGTTGGTGCCCAGGAGTTTCACAGCTGGGCCATCTAGAAGCAAACATCTGTCAAACAGGAGTTAATGGAGCATTGTTAGAGACAATTTACAATAGCAGCTCAGGACTGTGTCTTCTGGACTGAGTCAAAATAAATGTCCACGATAACATGTCTCGCAGTGTAACAGTCAGGCTCATTGATGGGTTTTTAATGTAGTTTTAGGGCCCAGAGGAAGAAAATCTATCAAACTGTGATACACATTAACCCCTACTTGTAAGGTAATTATTATATTTTTTTTGTCACAATAGGAAAAAAATGAATTTATCTAAGTTTATCCTTCATCCCAGTGAGTGTCCAAAGTAACTTTCCTGCACTGCACATTAAATGAAAGTCTGGATAGTATTATTTAGATCATTTTTCTATCCCTATGAATAAAATCAATTGTTATTAGAACTTAATTTCTGTTGGTTGGAGCCCGAGATGATACTTTCACTGTGACGATGTGCACAAATAAAGAACTAAATCTTTATCATCATGTAACCTTATACTGGTGTGGTCCCTGTCAGAATAAACGGTTGTGCCTCTTGGGTAAAACATTACATTCACAACATTTAATTTCTATAATTCTAATTAAAAAAACATATATTTTAATGATTATTATTGTTTATATTGCAGTCTTCTTTGTGCACTGTTTTATTACGTGTTTTTCATGTTGTTGTAAAGTTTAAGTTGTTTCCCATCCCGTTTTATAATACGTCCATGCTCTGCTCTGGTTGGTCAATGGCCTGATTCCATCCCGCCCATATCCGGTCTCGTGGTATAGATCAGCTCTGGGTGCAGGCAGGTGGTCCTCTCTCTTCTTTCTCCGAAGTGTGAGCTGCAGAGAAGATACCGACATGCCTGGACTTCTGCTTGGAGACGTTTTCCCCAACTTCGAGGCCGACACCACCGTCGGCCGCATCCGCTTCCACGACTTCCTGGGCAGCTCGTAAGTGCGCATGCTTCACGTAACGATACACACTTTCAGTTGCTTTGTCTCAGGTAAAGTTACCAGTGTTTGTGACAGAGCCTTGTTGGCCTGGGTAGTGTGCAGGCTGCTGATATCCCCGACGAGCAACATCATCTGGTTCAAGGTTCAGGATTAACTATTTTAGGGCGCACAGGGAGTCACCTGCCGGCCCACACACACACAGCTACAAGCACGAACGACAGAACCATGACTATATTTTAATAGTTTGCTGCGGAGATAAACATAGTGCTGCAGACAAAATGTAGAGGATGCGTGTGTGTTTTAGTTGCATTTAGTTAAGTTGCATGAAAGTCTGCTGTTTGTTAGGAGCTGGCCCACACACTGAATTCCCCTTATCTCCTGATCCTGGAGGTTTGAGACTCACCATGACTTTGCAGAAACGGCGTTACAAAAGTGCAGCTGGTTGTGACCCCCAAACTCACAGGACACTCCACCCACATATCATAGTTTATCTTTCCTCAGGGACTACCGGGGAGAACGGATGTGTCCAGCTGTTGGAAACATTGTGTTCTTCTGCAGTGGTGAAAAGAATTTGCAACCCTGAAGAGAAAAACAGCTGTGTCTGAGTGGAGCTCGTTTTTTGTATGCAAACTACACGTAGTCCTAGAAAAGTTAATGTGTGGAAAAACTATCAAATTTAATTTAACTATTTTCGGTGCTAAATTCTACACCGGCTGCAAGAACACAATCATCTTAGGAACTGTGTTTGAATCCCCCCCAGTCAATCCATAATCAGCTGATACACAGTGGTGTGAGGAGGACAGCTCCCACCCCACATGTGATGGTGCATGGTGCTTCACATGGTAGCCTACATGTGATGGGAGTTGAGTTAAATTGTTACATTGTCTGTTTTTGCAGGAAGCTTCAGGGCCTGTTGATAGGAATACATGAGTGTAGACTGCTGTCAGTCACTGTATTGGCTGTTGTTTTCACATTGAGCTTTCTGAGCCAGAAAAGTGACGTGCAGAGCAAAGACATAATGGCTCTTCTACGTGTGTTCCCTGGTGTAGGTGGGGCGTCCTGTTCTCCCACCCAAGGGACTTCACTCCAGTCTGCACCACCGAGCTGGCCTGTGCCGCCAAGGTCAGCGATGAGTTCAAGAAACGAGGGGTGAAGATGATCGCCCTGTCTATTGACAGTGTTGCGGATCACCTCAGCTGGAGCAAGGTTTGGAACACCCCCCCGCACGCACACACAAACAAACTGTTGTGCTATTGAATTAAGTAGTGAAGTAAACCCCTGCTCAACAGGTCAGGCTACTATGGGTGGAGTAATTCATGCTCACTTTTATTGCATAACATTGACATTTTACAGTGGGTGGGAGGTTTACTGTCATAAGTTACTGTAATTACATGTTAAACATCCCAATCCAAAGTCCATTTAGACCCAAAAAAACTAAAACCCATAAAACTATGTCCTAACTGGCAGAATGAGGATTATGTTAGTAAAAAGTTTCAGGTTTAGGAGTAATTAATTAAGCATTTTAGCACAAAAGGAGTTCCTGAAGCAGTCTGGAGGCCTCCACAGGCATCAATAAATTGCTGAGATATAGATAAATTATATATTATTTAGATTTTCCTTGAGATAAAGATAATGAGTTTACTGAGTGTCAGCAGTGATTTGCTGCATGGCGTCAGCATTTAAATCTAACAATAAATAACGAATCACATGGAAATCTGTGATGACGGTTAGCGCAACTTTTCATCACATGGACCTGAACATTAACAAACTGAATTATTACTGACTGCTTATTTTTGTTTTTTGCTGTATAATTTTATATTGCATATCATGGCATTCAATGATAATGTGATAATAATTTGAAGTTGTGATAATAATTTGAAGTTTTAAAATAAAAAAAATATATTGTATATTATTTATAAAAACTACTTTTCTTTACAATTTTAATGTCTGTTATTTGAATTAATTTATTTTATTTTAATTGTTTATATTAAGTTAATATATTTATCTAATTTAACTGGATCTTTGGAAGGAAACTTGATTAATCTCATAATTATAAACGGTTGGTCTAGATTCTTTTTATATAATACCATTGTAATTGTGCATGTGCCCATGCAGTGATTAGTGGAAAATGAGGGGTCGTCTATGGGCTCCTCATACAGGCCAGTCATTGTTCAAAGAGGGAAAGTGTTGGTTAGAGCAACTGTGTGGTAACATTAAAGGAATAGTTCAACATTTTATAATTATTAGCTTTTTGTCTCGCTTTCTGGCTTACAAAAAAGGCGACAGAAACCGTTCCTGTAACTGTGCATGCATTTTTGTGATAGGTCATAGGTCGCTCATCCAGGTTAGTTTAGCTTAAACGCTGGTAGTCAAGAGTAGTGTCTGCTTACAGTCAAAAGATAAACTTTACAACATCACCAAACAGAATGGTTGAACAACTCCTTTAACACCACCTGCGTCCATATTATAATGAATCTCTTGAGTTTACAGTGTTGAGCACAATGAGCTGCACTGTTTTTGTCTATGAAATCGTTGAAGGTTTATGGTCAGTCATTGCTGCAATGCTGGAAATTATTCATTTAGGACACACACACACATTAACAAAGGGTGTAACTGCTGAACTTGTCCCCTGTGTACAGGATGTGATGGCGTATAACAGTGAGGCTAAGGGTGACCTGCCCTTCCCCATCATTGCTGACCACAAGAGGGAGCTGTCAGTCCAGCTGGGCATGCTGGACCCAGATGAGCTAGACAAGGACGGACTTCCCCTCACCGCTCGCTGCGTAAGACACAGTCACAGACTCTTGTTGTTGTTCCTCCACTTTCTGTCTCTAATTGCAGTTGGCCACTACATCATATGGTTGAAAGACAATCAAAGATATATAAGCAAGAGGCAAGTTCCAGGCGTGATATTATGATTAAATAAGTAAGTAAGTAAGCTTTATTTATAGAGCGCCCTTCACAGACCAGGGTCACAAGGCGCTTCACAAATCTTAACACATTTTATACACACACACTCAAACACCGATGGCAGTAGCTGCCATGCAAGGTGCTTTCTGAACCATCGGGAGCAATTTGGGGTTCAGTGTCTTGCCCAGGGACACGTCGACATGTGGCGGGTAGGCGGGGAATCGAACCTCCGACCCTGCACTCCAGAGGCGATCTCCCTACCCACTTCGCCACTGCCGCCCCTAAATAAGTAAATTAAGGTCCAAATTGTATGCCTACTGCATGCTCACTAATTCCTTTTTTAATGGCCAGCTGTAGTATGTAGATAGATGAAAGAGTATACTTTTTTTGGAACCCAGGGATTGTTACTGTACCTCTTTTAACAATAGCTCTCTCATGGAACCTACAGTCAGCTGAATATAAGAGACAGTGTAAACCTGGTCCTGCTCATGGGGAAAGATGTATTCTTACGTTGCGGTGTTGTGTTGACTGGCAGGTGTTTGTGATCGGCCCCGACAAGAAGCTGAAGCTGTCCATCCTCTACCCGGCCACCACAGGGAGGAACTTTGATGAGCTGCTGAGAGTCATCGACTCTCTGCAGCTCACCGCGCAGAAGAAGGTTGCTACACCGGTGGACTGGAAGGTAAAGGGTTAAACTGTCTTTAATCTGATCAGAAAGGTGATGCTATGAACGGTGCCTTCACTGCACCCATCTGGGCACATGAACAGATTCTCAGCTCATATTAAGGACAACTGTAATGAAGGCATGATTTAGCTGAGGGTGTAAATAAATAACTCTGTTGCCTCTTATACAATATTATTACATTATCCTGTTACACATCTGTACACATCCACCTCACTGGAATGGGGATATGTACATGATGTTGAATATTTTTTTTTAATCAAATGGCATATGTTTGTAATATATTTCCTGCAACTATTGTTAAAATATTCACATTATTTAAGAAAAAAATCCCCAGAGAAGTTGCAACACTATAAATTAGCCTACTCGCCCAATTCATCAATTATTGATGGCTGGATAGTTGTTTATTATAGTAGTTGTCTTATTAACAAGGTATAATCTCTGCTCTAAAATACAACAGTTGCATCCACCAACATGCAGGAACACAACGTCTGTGACCTAAGATTTTAAAGAACTTCAAAAAAAGGAAAGTAATCTAGGGATCAGTCAGCCCAAATGTTCAACACTACAGCTCCAGCCTGTTTATAAACCTAGAAACCAGCATTCAAATGGAGCAATATTGTGCAAAACACTGATGGAAATGAAAGGAGAGATGCCTCATGATGCTCCATTCTCTAAGACCGTGAAAAAAAAAAAAAAAAAAAAAAAAAACTACACCCTGCATCTTAAACTTACTTCCTTCTTGTCGTTGTCTCTTTCAGCCTGGCATGAAAGTCATGGTCATTCCCTCACTCTCTGATGCTGAAGCTGCCACTCTCTTCCCCAACGGTGTGGAAACTAAAGAGGTGCCCTCTGGGAAGAAATACCTGCGCTTCACACAGCCCTGAAGAAAACCTTTTTCCACTACATCCTGTTAACGTTTACATCTCAGCTGACCTAGCAATCCTTGTATCTCAGAGTCCACATTGTCCCTGTACAGTGCCTTTTTTTCCACCAGCCTTCAATAAACACATGTGCTCTGACCTGCTTGTGCCACCAGGTGTCCTTCCACCACCTTGAATAGAAATCTCGCCATCACTACCGTCCCGGGTCAGTAGGGGGCAGTACTGCACTATGTTTGGGCCAATGTATCCTCTATGATGGGGAGTGTTACCACATGTACTCACACAACTCGTTTATTTACATTTCTGTTACTTAAAAAGAGGTTTGGCCACGTTACGTTCATATTTGCTCTCACCACAGCAAGGCTTTTAGAACACATTTATTCCTTCTGCCACTACATGTGTTCATGTATTATCTGTTAAACTTAGCTTTGTGTTGTGGCCCTTTTACATGCTGTAATCCAGGTGAAACTTCCAGCTGCACGGATCAAGATTTAACACAATGAAAACCTAAGAGGACACTTAGTCCAGCACATTACTTCAAAGTAGTGGTTTATAAACTACTTCCAGTAGCTGTTCCTCCAGAGATGCACATTAAAGTTTCTCAGATGGTTCACTTCAATAACTGCCCAATAACCAAAATAGATTAAAGGATCTATTTTTACACAGAAGGCAAGGGACAAATATACACTAAGGAGTTCTGTTTCTTCTTTTTCAGTAACGGGAGACATTTTATTGCACAACTGGTACTTTTACTGTGATACTTGACAGGAAGCTGGTGACACCTCTAAACTTCTACTTGTAATGGAGTATGTGTACATTGTTGTGGTGCTCTCGAGTGAAGGACTTGCATAAACCCATCCTCCTCTGAAGAAACTGAAATCCTTTTATCTGGATGAAAAAACACAGATTTTTTTTTCTTTTATATATGAATATTTTTCACATCATCCACATTATACAAACGTCGGACAAAACACAAACGACAAATGCAAATAAAAAAGGTAGACGAGGTCATGCGACAGTCACTAAACCATGGCAAATTTGGCAAAATGTAAAAATTCCTAATGATGCAGATGCAATGTGTCTGGCTTAACCACACCCCATTCTCCCCATGACTTTTCACCTAATGCTTTTTAGAAGTCATATGGAGTGTTAAACAATATGTTTAACAAAGTTAGCACTTTGTGATGGCCTTATTTCTGGCTCCCAGCAAAATCTTTAAAGAGGTAGGCATCATATAACAGAGGTTTAGTAATGTCTGGCAATGTTTTTCTGAGAGTAATAAAATATTTGGTTCAGTTCAGAGGAAAACAACTCAATAACTGTTAATTCAAGTTAGAATTGTGGATTTAAAGCCGGAAAGCATCACATATCTGCATCAGGACTGAGGTGCAGGGTTCCTCCTTGCACTGCCTGGCTGAGGACTGTATTCATGGAAGAGCATGCAGAGCTGCAATGTACTTTTTTAACTTAACAGAATCAAAGAAACAGAGCCACGTTGTACTCTTCATCAGATCACATTACCCTGTTTCTGACAGAAACGCTGAATGATGAGAGCTCATGTATTCATCCAGTGACCTTTGCCCTCCCAGCTCCTCTGTCTGCCTGCTCTCTCCCTTCTCTGGTGGCTGTTTTGTCCTCGGGAGTCGTCCAAAATAACTCCCCCCCCCCCCCCCCCCCCCCACACACACACACACACACACACACATGCCGTACTGATCAAATGCATTTCTCGGATTCCTCTATACAATAGCATGAGAAGCGCTTTGGGTGTCAGACGCTGGCTTAATTGCCCCCAGCATAGCCCCCCCCCCCTCCCCCTTCTGTTCATCTGTCACCCGTCACGTCTAAGGCTATCGAGCCAACTCACCCCACCTCTCCTCAGCAACACTAGTGCATGTAACACAACACCAGGCCGGGCCAGGTCTCAGTGGGCAAAGCACAACAAAGCAGCTGCTGCTCGCTCTCTTTCCACCGATCTGTGGTCTCTCTCTCTCTCTCTCTCTGACACACACACACACACACACACATACACACACACACACACCTCTCTGAAAGGAGTGGCCTCCCACCAAATTTATCTCAGAGAATATGTTTTCCTCCAAACCGCACCAGGCTCCAGTTTTCCTGAGAAGGGATAACCAGGAGAGGATCCCCACCATCTCAACGAGCTCCATACATTAACATTTAATCTGGTATGTCTACAGCCAACAGTCAGTTGCCTTGGCTTAGCATAAAGAATGGAAACAGCTAGCCCGGCTCTGTCCATGTAGCCTATGTTTTATTTATACAAAACCAAAGTATAAAACCATCTTAATTGTGGTTTGGCTTGACAGTCTCATAGTGACGTGACTCCAGGACGTCACCAAATGTGTCCTTTTTACACTTAAAACACATTCAAATATACTATAGAAAAATAAAACATATAAAGTGGAGTGGGTTAACCGTTTCCCCCTGTTTTCAGAATTTATGCTAAGCTATGCTAACTAGTCAGGGGTGATATCAATCTTCTCCTGTAACTCTCAGCAAGAGAGCAAATTTTCCAAAATGTCAAGCTATTCCTTTAAAGGTGTTGTGGGTGCAACGGCATGAACACACTCAGTGTGTGTGTGTGTTTGTGTTTATGCATGAGCATGTGCTGTGCTATGGAAGAGGTCATTATTCCCGCGCTGTGTGCCAGGCGCTGTGACCTGCAGGTTAACAAGCCTGAGACCAACACACACCCACATGCACTCGCACATATGCAGAGCGACAACTTGATGCTTTCCAGACGCACCCTCTTACTCTCCCTCCTACATTGCCTGGCACTCTCACCCTCCCACCCAAAGACACACACACACGCACACAGACTAGCACTCCCTTCGTCCCCCCGCGCTTATCAAAGCTTTTATTCCTTTTTGGCTTCCCTTTCCCATGCACAGACAAAACAGTGCACACTCAAGTTCTTGTCTTTGTTTCTTTCACACTCTGCGCTGTTTAATCCTCCTCACCCTGCACAGTGTTTACAATGTGAAAACCTGCCCCCGTACCACTAACACACAGAGGCCCTGATGGAAAGTCAAAACAGATTGAAGACTGAAGGTCACACAGTCCAACCGAAACACGGCATTGACCTCAGGATTGGGCTGAACTTTAAGGAGCAATAAGCGCCTCTCTGCAGGCCACCCTTGTCCTGAGCTAAAGCACGGGTCAGCGGGCCTTTCAACAGACTCACACACCTGCACGCAGAGGAGAAGACACGACGATAAAAACGATGACAGTGTGTGGTCCAAGTGCTGAGATAAACGCCATTGTTTTGATGGCACCTCGTAAATACAGCATCCAGACAGGCTATTACTGCAGAGCGGGTTAGTGCTCTACGAACAGGTGATGAATGAGAAGGTAAAAGTGCAATCCCTCTCTGTGCTTGTCTTTATCTCTCTCTATCAATATCCTGGTCTTTCTCTCGCTTTCTGCTCCCCCCCTCCCATCCTCTCTATTAGAGACACATTGATCACCAGCTGCTGGCAGATCACCTGAGTAATGGCTCAGGGTGTCTGGGCTTTAAAACAAGCCCAGCAGAGCCAAGAGCTTTATCACAGTGACGAGACACACAGTACAGTGTGTGTGTGTGTGTGTGTGTGTGTGTGTGTGTGTGTGTGTGTGTGCGATCATAACGCTCGACTCTGCCATTAAGAGGAGACATCAAACATAAGCCAATAAGAATCACAGCCCAGCGGCCCTGCCACACAGCAAAGTACTGTGGGACCACTTTAAGTCATTAATAATGTTTCCAGTGTGTGTGTATGTGTTTCAGCCCTCACTGAGTGATCTCCAGATATTTACACTTTTTATCTCTTTCACATGCTCTTCCTACCAGGTGTTCTCTTTGAGAATGTGAAAGAAATATACAGTATACATTTTTGAAAATATGCTTATATCTTCCCTATCGGTGTTGGTACAACACGTACATGTATCAGACTCAAGTCCAGAGAAATAAGACCACAAGCTTTGATTTCTTTTTCAGTCAGATCTAAATCAGGTCCACTGCTGAGGTTGTGTCCCAGACACTCAACACTCCAAATATGGAAATATGAAAACAAGATCAGAAATTAAACTAAATGGTTGCTACTTGCTGATAGCTGTTGTATAAAACCAGCCATCAGCAAGTTAACATAGCTCAGCATAAATACCAGCTCCTTTTAAGCTCCTGTACCCAGAACATAACCAATGTTCAACCACTACTTGTAAAGAATTAAAAACAAATAAAAAATGTGATCCACTATGTAAGTTGGTGAGAATTCCCCCTTATATTTACCATTTAGACATGACAGTTGTGTCATGTGTATACAACAGCCAAGTAGAAACTACTTTAATTTCTGATCTTATTTTCATATTTCCATATTTGGATTGTTCAGTTTCTGGGACACAACCTCAGCAGTGGACCGGATAATTACAGAAAAAATCAAATGGTCGTAGTCATCTGGACTTCAGTGTGACTCCAAGACTGTATTTCCTGATATGAGTCCTACAGTAGTTATCCAAAATTAAAATTTGCTTTATAGGTCATATTACCGTATTTAGAATTGCATCTGTATTTTTTTAGGTACAGGTATATAGATGCATGATACTATTTTCGATTGAATCATTGGAACTTAACATTTCCACTATAATCTGAAACTTCATGAGTTTGTAGCAGTGAGGTCAACGGTCTTACAGCAGGTATCACATACAGGAAAAGTCGACTAAATATGTTTGTCTCAGAAGTTACATTTCGCTTCTAATCAAGAGAAAACTATTCCCAGGCCAGAATCCACGCAACAAACTCAAACAGTTTCTACAAACTGAAAAAGTGTAAATTCTCCAAGTAAACACACTGACGTTGAGCTGATTACTCATCATGCTGCACACACACACACACACACACACACACACACACACACACACACACACACACACACACACACACACACACACACACACACACACACACACAGAAACCTGACTCCAACGTTACAGAGAGGAGGTAAAAGTTGTGTGGAAAAAAATAAAGCAGAAAGGAAAAAGATAGAGACAAAAAACTCTGTTGCTGTTTTTTATAGTCTGTATTCTTTTCCACTGGTTTATTTTTTCTCCAAGCTGAGGGCGGAGCAGAGGAGGGGGGGAGTGCCACGTCTGTGATGTGGTGGAGAGAGAGAGAGAGAGAAGGGGAAGAATGGGTGGAGGTGAGGAAAGAGAAGAAACTGGTAGAGAGAAAGAAGGAGAGGAGGGAGGTGACATGGGGTTTCCATAGCAACTGTTTAGGGTTTGGATGAGTTTCCCGAACCATAATGGGCCAGTTTGGAATATAATGAAACCAGTCTGGATTTTCCTGGCTCTCACACATGGGGTCACGTGCACATACACACACTCTAACACATGTTTTGCTTTAGTTCTTGTTTATGTTCATCCAACAGTGGGAGAGCAGAGCCATGCTCAACCATCAATTACAGCCACCATCATAAAAACCGGCACTTGTAAATAAACACAGAGAAAAAGAGAAATACCGAGAAGGCCGGGAGGGACAAAAAGAGCACTGTAACGTTATTATAACGCACGTGTTCTTTAATAAAAGACAACATCTGAGTGCTTTTTCCCAATCAAGACAAACACCTTTTGGGAAGACAAGTATGAGTCTCTTTCACTTAACTTATAGCCTACGGGCTTTACCACAAGGACCCAGCAAGTCTTCTGGGTTAAGGCTCTCAATAAGTACGCTTATAAAACTTTGTGTGTTAATGGGGCTTTAAGCCAGCATATGTTACACATGGAGAGTAATAAGTCTCTGAGTGTGTGTCAAAGTGTGTGTGTGTGTGTGTGTGTGTGTCAAAGTGTGTGTGTGTGTGTGTGTGTGTGTGTGTGTGTGTGTGTCTGTGCGTGCGTGCGTGCATGTGTTTGAGGGTGTGTGTGTGTGTGTATGTTTGAGTGTGTGCACGTGCAAGCATAATGAGTTCCCCAGGGCCCCTACCCTCACCACCCCCCTCTGCGCTCCTGCTTTCCCCTGAACTTGGCCCTGTTAACCCCCCTCTTCTCCCCCATGTTTATGTGAATAGGGGACGGTGGGGAGGAAAGGTGAGTGGAGCGCCTGTACACATGTTTATTTGTACAGAGGTAGGGCAAAGGGTTGGAGGAGGTGGAGGAGGAAAGAGTTGGTGCGACTTTGGGATCCAAACAAAGGTTTGTCTGCAGGGTACAACAAAGACAAAGACAACAGCTTAGACGTTGGGTCAGTGACTTCACACCTCGGACTGACCCAGTAGCCATGATGCTGAGGCTGAGGGTCAAGGGTCATGAGCTGCCCTTTACTGGTGTAAGCTATGTGTGGGTGTATCAGGCCTCAAGGTGTAGCTGAACCATTACCTGTGGCACCAACCTTAATCAGATCAGAGAAATGTGAAGCATGGGCCAAACAATTCATGTTTTAAAGTTCAACATTTTGGGAAACACGCTTACTCGATTTCTTGCTGAGAGTTTGAAGAGAACTTTAATACCGCTCTCATGACTTAATGCTAAATTTTAAGCTAGAGTTTGCGGCCAGTTAGCTTAGCTAAGCACAAAGGTTCAGCACATTGGCTAACCACTGTAAGATAGTGATTTGTGGTCTTTACACATCGGTTTTGGGATGGATTAAACCGGATAGGCTAAGTGTTTGTGTTTATGAGCTTGAAACCCAGAACATTTTAGACTTAAACAGAGTTAGGTTTGTTTGTTTGGTATTCAGATTTTTTCTGAAAAAATTTAACGAACAAAGCGACATGTGGTGGGTTAGAAAGTTTGTCCATCCAGAATTCCAGAATCACACATACAAAAGTCAAGTGCATTATGGGTAAAGGTTGCTTATTATTTAAACATTGTGTGCTAATGAGCAGGCTGCTTGTTAGCAATCATGTGCTGACACGCCCTCATGGGTCTTCTCTATTGGAACTGCAGGTCCATGAATTTAGTCTGCCTTTGGACAGAGCCAAGCTAGCTGTTTCCACTCTTTATGCAAAGTTATGTGTAGCAACAGCTTCCCTGACTCGGGTTTTCCCCTTATAACTCCCGACAGGAAAGCTTCAACATTTAATCTCACAAGAGAAATGCTTCTGAACAAGAGTTGACCCAGAGTCAGAGTAACCTCTGTTTTATTCTCTCTTATCGGTGACAGTGAATAACAAACTGAAAGTCAAATATTTGACTTAACCTTCCCGATTCAGTGGCAGCAGCTCGAGAATGGCACAAAAAATGTGACTTGTTTGAGTAACCTTGGATATTAATGGCTGTGTCAGTCGTATCAGCCTTGATGCAGTGCAGTGTTTGTGTCAGGGTGTTTGGGACGGTGGTGATGTGGTCAAAGTGATTAAAGCCAAAGCTCACTACAAGACATTCTTTGGCTCTGAGGAAAATACAGTTTCACAAATCCCGATAAAAGTGAAAGATAGGAGGGGAGAAAAAGGGGACACAAGGTGACTAGGATGGCATGGGGTGACACAGGAAGCATATAGGGTGGCACTCGGAATAGGCCTGTGACATCAGCAGGGATCTCCCCCCCCCCCCCCCCACCCCTGCTGCTTGGTGCTATTTAGGCCTCTTATAACAGGATTAGTGCCATCTCAGTGCACCTGATCTCAGTCCAGCCATCTCATCATGATGACGTCACAGCTAATGTCCAGGGATTTCGAGAACAAAAACAAAAAAAAATCGCTAGACTCTCGCCCCCTCACTTTCTCGTTTGAATCAGTGCTGCCGATGGACAAGCCTGCAAAAGGGCAAGCTAAAGCAAAAGAGACAGAGGAAGAAAGTGAACTAAAAAACCACCTATGAAAATGTATTTTTCAGGCAAGTAGGGGATAGACAGAGACAGACAAAGCTAAGACAGGGCGACGCCACTAGTAAATAGAAAAAGCTCAGGTCTTTTCAAGTGTTGCCCAGCGTTGGTGAAGTGTCAGACCTGCTGCCAGGGTGAATACTCTCCAGCACAGTGAGCCTTTGTAACTGTGGTGGTGCTCAGAGGAGCTTAGGGCTGCTCCAGTTGGCCCGTACTTTGCCAGTTCGGGCCACTGACAGTCAGGCATGGAGAGGTATAGTGGATGTGGGCGATGTGGTGGGATATTTGAGAAGGTTTTTTTTCCCTTTTCCTTTTTAACTTTCCAATATAGCAACTCAAATCTACTTGATACCATTTACAGAACACACTGGGCAAACAGAGCTCTTTGTTTTATTGCATTCACTGGGTTACTGCTCTGCTGGGAGCCCTTAAATACAGCAGAAACAATACTTATACTGTGCCACATTGAATCGTGTTATACAGCAGTGCCACCATATTGTGTAGAATGGCTCGTGCTTTTTTAACATGGATGGAAAGACTTTAATTCAAGTTCCCTCATTACTGTGAGTGAACAGCTGGTTTCAACCACCATTTTGATGAACTATTGAACACCAAACTATCATCCCTAAGTCCCTCATTCAAAGTTGCTATAAACAATATTTGTATATTTACCAAAAACAGAGCTAAAAGGTAAGGGGAATATTGAGCTGTGAGAGTTGATAGATTTTGCCTATGTGTCAGCCCTATCCAGGGTGCTCCCACCTCCTGGCCAATGTGTGACAACACTCAATTTGCAGGTTACTGTTTGCGAAGTAGTTTCAGTCTGAATGCTACATGTATTTTTATCTGATGCTGATGGTGTAGCAGTGCCCTGGCACATCTCTCTGGCATCTGCTATAGGTGTTCAGTGTCTACTTTGGGTTTGACTTAAGGGATAGTTCAGTATTATTGAAGTGGGTTTGTATTAGGTCCTCATGCATAGTTAGTCCGTTACCTTATGGAGATGGCTGTCACCTCTGTCATTTTATGAGGTTTGGGGTAGACGTCTTTGTAGCAGAAGTCAGCTTTCTACTGTTGCAGTGGGGGCCAGAAAAACTTTATTTTACGTATATAAATGCATAAGGTAACTGACTATCAGTATAAGTTGCCTCATACAACCCCACTTCAAAAATACTGAACTTTAACTTTAAATCATCTGCAAAGAGCGATTTAACACTTACATTAACATAAATAAATTGCTTACTTCACCTTTAAGTGTCTTGTAACTTTACACATAACAGTTTTTCAACCACTTGCCATCCAGTGAAAACCCTGTGTTTCCAGATGTTTGGGATAAGCTGAATGGTGAAGTTAGAAAAAAAGTCTCCTCCTTCATCAGCTAAATAAGTATTTCAAACCAGAGCATCTGGAATATGCATCATCACAAAGCTGAAACAGAGCTGTTTTTCTGAGCTCATGAAAACCCGAAATACGTGGTTCTTACTGGACAGCCTTACAGGCTACAAACATATTATGATCTTATTGGACGTGCTGCATTGCTGTGGATTAAACTTCCCAACCGTATATAAAGAAGTTAAAGCAGCTTAACCTTAAACATCTAAAGCTGTAAAATGCTGTAAAACATATACATTAATGTAACCAGAATATAAATCTACAAACATCACATGTATCAGGAAAACATTTGGACTTTTCACCTACTTTAAGTAAACTGATAAAAACGTGTATACTTAAATAAGGTGAATAGAGGACTTTGTTCATTGTGGAGTATTCTAAGAGTGTGGTATTACTGCATTCAGGGATCTGTGTACTGTCTGTAGCTCAAAGCAGAGCTTCCCCATCAGCACAACATTCATCATTCAGCAATATGCAGGGTGTCTGTTCTGTCACAGTTGAGAAGTGAATATCAATCACAGGGAGGCAACAGGAGGTTCAGCTCCTCCCCTCCAGCACAGATAAGAGCAGCACACACACACACACACACACACACACACACACACACACACACACACACACACACACACACACACACACACACACACACACACACACACACACACACACACACATATTAGCATGCTTGTGCACATGCCTGTGACAGGGACATCTCCATGAGTGTGTTATCATCTCTTTATGAGTCTCTGACAGGAAGTCCGGCTGCTCGCTAAATTACATGTCTCCGTGTCCCCAATCCTGTCTGCTGAACAAAGCGTCTTAAACAAAGGGCTTTCTACATTTTATGGTCCGTGGAACAAGTTATTGCAGGTCCGTGCTCAGTCGCACGGAGAAGCTTGTCCTCTGCGATGAGATGTTTTTGACTGAGGAGTGTGTGTATAAAACAGGCAGACAGCTGAAAGGGCACTTTGCCACTTGGCTCACTGCCATTTTCCATTTAACGTCCCCCTCCGCCTTTCTCCTCCACTTCACCCGGCCTGCATCAATCTGGAGATATTTCCACTTTGCTTCTCTCCGTCTTTTAGATTTCACACACACCCATCCATCATAGAGAAGTATGTTTGTGCATGGAGGTACCAGCAGTATGTTAGTGTGTGGCCTGATCCTTTAGGGACCGTTTTGGTGATCCGATCGACATCAGAGGGACAAATGAGGACAGATGTGGAGCAGGACAGCTGCAGGCCGAGCAGCTATACTCTTACAATGGTCTGGCAGGAGTTCAGATTTTACTTGTGCGTACCACCCTCTTCTCAGCTCCTCTCTGTTGTGTTTTTTACCGCCTGCTGAAATCGAATCGAGTATTTTTAACCATCTTTTCCCCCTCCGGTTGACTTCATGCCATTCTTCCTCCACCTCCCTCCTATACTTATCCCCTCTTTGCCTTTTGCCAAAACCACAACACACACTTAAAGCAGGCCTGCAGTCAGTTTCTGAAGGTCAGGTCTGATGTGACAGCTAAGGGGAGGGTAGGGTAGGGTAGGATAGGGTAGGGAAGGGAAGGGAAGGGAAGGGGGGCAGGGGCTGTTTAAACTGGCCCTGATCCATGAGTCCTCCACAATACAACACTACCATGGAGGAGAACGAGATCTACGATTGTGATGTAAACATGAAAACAGATGTGGTAACCTGGCACAGAGAGAAACCTCAATCACCTCCCCTGTAGCTCTGAGATCAAAGAGGAAGAGTTTATCTAAGATTGGACACACTTTTGGCACTTGTACTTGCATGTTGTTGTTACAAGTCAAATGTCCACCCAAAGTGAAGCCCAAGTATTAACATTATTTCCATAAAATCGTGAGGAGAAGGTTTGAGTTGATGATTGAATTAATGTGCTTTTCCATCCTTCGCTGCTCTGAGAATATAAAACGTTTGATGCGTTGAGATAAACAGCTGCCAGAGTTGATTACTGTAAACCATTGCAGAAGAAGAGGACACGAAGAGAGGAGGTTGCATTAAAATATGTAAAACCATATGGAGAACACAATGGGAATATGGCATTTGTGTCAGTTTTATGCGGTAATATGGTAATACAGAGATTGTGTGTGTGTGTGTTATGATTTTGTTTTGTTCAGCATTTTGTTTTTATCTACACACACGCACACTTTTCAACCTCAGCCAAACATAAAATAATTTTTGAGGTATTTCAATTTCTGTCCTTCGCAAATTAACTATACACAACAACCAAAAATAACGTAACGGCACAAACACTCAGGAGAGGCCAGGGACCGATTGGAAGAACAGGTTTACCAATGTGCTGATCTCTGATTTCTGTGCATTAGTCTTTATTGCGTGGTTAGGTTTTTTTTTTCTACCGTTATTTCTCTTAACATCGTGTGTTTTTTACCCGACCACAGCAAAAAAATGAATTAAACCTACGATCTCAGCTTGTTGACTCCAGGCCTCGCAATATGTGTGTGGGCATTAGTCTGCCCACAAAAGAGTCCCACAAAGGACGAGAAACCTCCAGTGAGCCACACACACACACACACACACACACACACACACACACACACACACACACACACACACACACACACACACACACACACACACACACACACGCACACACACACACACACACACACACACACACACACACACACACACACAGACACAGACACACACACACACTCAGTGGAAACCTGATCCTCTTCATATTTCCAGTTCAAACGCTGAGAGAAATGCCTGAGAAACGCAATTTAGTGGAGAGGCTTGGCAGCACAAACGACAACGGCAGCAAAAACCTAATGAACTTTGTGGGAAGAGATGAAAAGAAATTAGCTGCATGGCAAAAATAATGTATGTGTGTGAGTATGAGTAAAGACAGGTTCCCATACTGTTCCCATAGTGTGCTTTTACTCGGAATGAACTATATTTAAGGAAGGATTAAGTGTGTGAAACCATCTCAGAGGTCTGCATTTGTGTGATTGTGAACAAAGTAAAGCATTCTCTTATCTCAAAAACGCATTAATCAGTGCTGTTAGTATGAAGTGTGTAGTGATTTGTGCCTGTTTCACTGATTATAATGGCACAGTAATAGGTTGCATTAGTGGCGCCACTACTGAAACTTTCACCTTTTCTGTAGCAAGAACGTCCGACCCCTGCGCAGGACTTTGGTGCACAGCTATCATCCATCAGGGTGGGGAAAGCAGGACCGAAATCAACACTGTTTGTTTTCGTTTCACCGTGAACCTTTAATCCTCCAGAAAAGGCCTGGAGGGGCGGATGATGGATGGAGCAGGGGACGGAGAAATGTAGCAAAAGAAAAGACAAAAGGGGAAGGACAGTCGTATAACCAGACTGATCTATTTGCAAGGCGGAGGATCTGGTGCCTTTTAATATTCCAAATGTAGAATAAAGTTCAGGGCATTATTCATGTTTATTCCTCTCCCTCAGCCGAATGGCCACGCACTGTCTGGCAGGTAGGCAGCCACTCTCTCATTGGAGCAGTGCGAGCCTGCCAAGCCATAAAAGCGGCTGTAAAAATCACCTCCAGAACCATCTCAGCTGCCGGCCATATGGCTGCGAGTTTAACAAGGACAAACTGCACCTCCTCACAGCTGCCTGCTCTCTGGGGCTCAATCCTCCCTGTTTCTGCTTTCTCCTCCATTCGTTCCCTTCCCATGGATCTGAGCTCTTTGTCCCTTTCCTGACTCCATATTATCTCCCTCAGCAGTTGGGTTTGTTCTGGATCCGCTGGTCAATCTGTTGCAGTGGCCTCCTGCTATGCTGCATACCACTTCATATATCCTCATATCATAAAGTTCTGACTTTTACTGTGAGCTTGATGGATTCTTTCTCTTACTGGTGCCATATTGAGCTAACCATTCTAATTCAAGCCTTTTATTCATTGCAGCTTGGTGTTTCTGCTCCTTCGCTCTCATTTTGTTTTGTTGGAGTTAATTGAAAACAGAGCCTATAATTGAAATTTAAGATGGAGAGTTTTGGTCATTTGTCAACAATGAGGATTTTTTGTTAGGTTTCGGTATACTCGTGCACCTCACTTCTCCAGGGCCCCTCAGGCTTCAGGTGTGTGCCGCCCTGTCATTAACTCTGAGCCTTAATTAACAGACCCACCTGTCACCACGCAGCCGGTCACACTGGGGCCGCCGGGGAATTCCCACTAAACCATGTACTGCACATCAGATTAGGGAGCCCGCATCTTGTTGTTTGTCTGCAGCTTTGTCCAGAGTCTTTCACAGGTGTTGCGGTCGAGGAAGGATGTTGCACGCGAATCGCAGGGACCAGGATGGGCAAGGGGGCGGAGGGGGGAGGGGGGAGGGGGGGAGGGGGAGGGGGGATGCTAATGGGGACATCTGTTGGATTTGGAGTGGGTGCGCAGAAAGCGAAGGACAGCAGGTTTGTTGGTTGTCCGCCATGCTAACAAGCCGAGTTAAAAGCCCAGAGTGACAGCCCTATTAGAGGCTAATGGAGGCTGAGACAGCTGAGCCCCTGACAGACAGACACACACACAAAACACACACACACACACACACACACCTTTTAATAAAAAACCACCACGCCCAAGAGCAACCAAGTGAGTGACTCCCCCCTGAGCTCCACCGCCCGTCTTTACCTTCCTCCCTCCTGTCCTCCATCCCTGTAGTTAAAGATCTTTATGGCTGAGGGAGTGGCACGGGGACGGGGGCGATTGGATGGGCTCTCATGCTATCAGCTCTCCCTTGAGGTAAAAAAAAAAGGTCAAGGACTCTCATTTTTCATCTCAGCCAATTACCCTCCCATTCCAACCCCGGCTTTCCTCTGCCTCTCCATCCCGCCCTCCCACCCCGCCGCTCAGTCCAGTCCTGTAATCACATCCACTCTGCCTCGCCTGAATGCACACACACACACACACACACACGCACACTAAAGCATGCACACACACACACACACACACACACACACACACGCACACTAAAGCATGCACACACACACACACACACACACACACACACACACACACACACACACACACACACATGCACAGACAGACGTGCTTACACAGTGCCAATGTCCTTCAAAAGAAAGCGTTCAAGAAAATAATAGTCAAGTCTGATAAAAAAAGGAAAGAAGAAATACCCCTCTAATTAACATTCCTCTTCCTACATGGATGCTCTAGTATCTGCTGCAGACTACTCGACATGCAGGGCCAGATCCCCGCTGTATTCTGTCCAATATGGATGTCTGAATGTCTGGGACTGTGTTCTGCTTGTGTGTTTGGCTGACCCAGGGGTACGGTCCGCGCCAAGTCTCGGGGGGAGAGGCTTGGCCAAGGCCTGACCTTCTGGCGCTCAGTGGTATGCTAAATATGCAGCAGGAAACAAGCTGAACATCTATCTGTCCTCATAAAAAAGGGGGGACTGTTTGCCTGCAGGCCAGGACGTGAAGGGACACTGCAGAGGACAGAGAGCTGAGCCAATGTTGTAGCTGTCAAGTGTGTGTGTGTGTTTCTGTGTGTGTGTGTGTGTGTGTGTGTGTGTGTGTGTGTGTGTGTGTGTGTGTGTGTGTGTGTGTGTGTGTGTGTGTGTGTGTGTGTGTGTGTGTGTGTGTGTGTGTGTTTGTGTGTGTGTATGTGTGGGTGGGGGGGTCCTGGGCGTGGGTGATGTTGGCGATTACTTCTAAGAGGGACTACAATTAACCCTTAGCTTCTCCGTGACCCTCTCATTCCCATACTTGACCCCTCCCAGAAGTCAGAGGTCAACAGGCTCTAAGTGGCCCGTGGGTCTCTAACGGGGCAATTCACAAATGAATATTTGACAGTGAGAGGGAAAAAAGGAGTTTGCTGAGGAGAAAGAACAGAGCGGCATCAGTAAGCGCCAGTCCTTGTATATTAAACAAAGCACTCTAATAAACCTGTGTGACTGTTTCTGAAGTGAAGTTTGTGAGTTATCCTATACCTTTTCATACTGAAAGTTACACAACACGCTACACTGAAGAAACTGAAGGTGTGCTAGGACTGCCGTTTGGAGCTGCAGACTTAGCTGAAGTTCCGAGTCAACACTGAACAAGTTTGAGGGGTCGGCAGCTACATCATGCTAACTTGCTAACAATGACAATGAACATGTTTATGTTGAGGAGGAACCTTTTCTTATTACCTCTGGTGATCATGACCTGTAACAGCAATCAAGACCATCGGCGAAAATAATGCCATTTTCATATAGTTTTTTAATGCCTTTGCTCTGGTACGATAGGCTATCCCGCCAACTTAGATAAATCGATTTACGGCAGGCAGACGGGAATATCCAGTGTTTCCCGAACATTACTAAATCAAAGTTTATTCTACTTCACCATCGTTGTATTGCCATAATTAAGTTAGTCACTCATTTATATACTGTACTTTACACCATTGTGGTGCATCCTGCGGTCTCTTTTTCACTAAATTTCTAAAAGAATCCAAGCGTCACCGGCACACACTCACAAAGATCTACGACAGCAATATTGTTAGCATGCTAACATTATATAGCTAATAAGCAGTGAACACAGCGAACAGCTGAGGCTGATAGACGTCTTTAGTCCTGCAGGAATTAGTTTATACACCCAAGTGTTGAACAAATGATGTTGATCTTTTGATGGCACTAGATGAATTGTCAGAGGATCAACAAAGTCATTAGGAATAATCCTCCCAGAGACATGAATGTCTGAAGCAAATGCCATTAAAATCCATCCAATAGATAGGCCTTTGAGTCAAAAGCCCAAAGAACAAGTGTCTGTGTTATGTGTCATCTAAATAAACATATCACTTGTAGCAGCAGAAGAGAAAAAGTCAGATGATCACCAGCATCTAAGATTCTTCGTCAGATACAGTATTTACATCTGGATCAAAATTATGGACTGACCAAGCGACAGTCGGACATCGCCATCCCTAAACGCAAAGCAGCTATCCGGGCTACTGTAGTAGTAATTAAGCAAGTAAGCAAGCAAGGCTTTATAAGGGTAGCACTTTTAGAAACATACAGTTACAAAAAAATAAGCTGAAAAAAAAATACAGAAAAGTCAAAACAGTAATGAAATTGTTAGCAAAACAACGTCAATGGCAGCCTGCTGTGGGTGTTGAAATCAGTTCAGAAATCAGAACTATGTGTAAAAGTGTGCTTGGCTGAAAAGCAGGGAGATGTCAAAATGATTGCATGATAAAAATACATATTTTATTAAAGATTAATGTTACCTGCTGTAAGTCACTAAACTTCAACCTTCTTTCTTTAACTCTTTTTTCCTTCAGAGCACAGGTGAGGTGCCTTTTACTATACAGTATATATTTATGTTTCAGAGCAGAGAGAGTGCAGATTGCAGAGTGCAGAAGAGTGAGTCAAGTCGTGAGGAGAGACCTTTTCCTCCTCTCCCCAGTAACTCTCCTACCACATTTCCACACAGACTGTCAGCCAAGATCAGGATTAACTGTGACTCATTAACTTGGCTTGGACTGTGTTTATGCCCACACGTGACCCTTCTCCACCTCCTCCACCATGATTCCAGGGCTGTGAGTGTACATGTGCCCCCGGGAGAGACTCACGGTTTGGGTATGCCCTCCATTGAGACCTCCTGGCTCTGAGTGCAGAACACTGGAGCCAGGTTGCCTGTAGTAGTGGCTCCCCAGGGAGGCCAAAGGACGGGTATGGGGAGGTCTAGAGTTTGGGGGGCTGGGGGAGTGTTGGGTGGATGATTTCCCAGGCAGATATGTGCATGGTTTTGATCCAGCGTGGACACATCTGCACATGCAATTTTGCTCAATTAGTCACACAACGTTGTTTTGTTTTTTAACAGTGCGCAATCCACATCTTAGCAGAGAAATGCTGAGAAGATTGAAAATCCTCTGGACACAAAGGCTCTGACAGTTCAACTTAGAGTGAACAAAAGTCCAAAAAGAAGAAAGAGACTTTTTCTGTCAATTGTTTGAAAGACCCTGTCAGCACTTATTCTGAAATGAAAAGAAAGGCAGAAAAATGTGGGGAAGACAACAAAAACACAGCTGTTAGAGTGAGATGAGAGGGGAAAAGATTTGAGTTGTGAAAACACTCAGCCTACTTTGAATACGGCTGTCCCTCTCGTGAGGGGAACCACTGTGGGTTGTTGCTTCAGTGCATGCAGGCACTTCTATTCCACTCTATTGTGAGGTAATGTTACAGTGAATACTATATGGGGCAAGGTTCAATCAACAGTTACACTTTTGCATCCCGTTCAGTTCAATGTGTTTGTACTGACTTAACTTGTTCATGCTGCAGCGTAGACAAAGCACTCTTAGCTTTCATGATTCCCCATTTAAAAATATCTCACTAAAGAGCGTTTCTCATTCACTTCCTCAGCTACTGAAACTGTACTTGGGTCACTTTGAGCACGTTTGGTTTCCTGGATCTTTTTCCAGGTTTTTTAAGGTTGCTGGCTCTGCCGGGCTGCTGACAAAGACAAATACACTGCTGTCCACAGAGCTGGACTCACACTCATGTGTCAGGGGGAGATTGAAACACAGCCCGACCTCAGCTTGGACTTATTTGACCCCACAGGACAACAATAATTAAATATGCCCAGGGCCAGGGCAGTGTTACATGTATACATTTGAGTTGTCACGTAGTCAAAGAAAGGTTCATGTGTTATTAATGAAGGCAATAAAGACAAAGACAGGAGCTGTTGTCTTGTTTCCAAACGTGAGCAGTCTGATTCCAAAGGAGAGGCTTGGCAGGATCAACAAGTCCACAGCAGATTGCTGTTTGAATTACCTGAACGTAAGAACGGTCTTTAGCTCGGCAGGTCTGTCATTTGACTGCGACTTGCGACTTTGATGGGGGGTCATTATGTTATACACAACCCCATGCACACGTTAGCACACGTGCATTGGCGGCCCATGTAACTGTCTCTCTCTCTCTTTAAATCTCTTCTTTACTGATCTAATTAGTCTTTTTGTGAGAGGAAATACCGAAGGGGAGAACGGGGGAATCTGAGGCATCGGGTAATGTGAGCCACCCCCTGTATCTAGGCAACGGAAAACATTTGTGGTCATGTGAGATATATGTTTTCAAGCCCCTCTCATTTTCCCATGGCCCTGAAAGAGATCCTTGTGGTGCTGTGGTAAGCATGTTTTTTTCACCAAAATAGGTATTTTGCATGTAAAAGTACATTTTCTTGCTGTCAACTTAATCAACTGTTGTGCCAAAGCAAATGTATTCACGTAGAAAAACTTCTATCATACGTGTTGATGAACTACCAACATATAAAAACCATGTGATGATATTAGCTAAAGATTAGCCTGAAATGCTAAGAGAGGTAGTTTTTTCTCCAATTGTGGTGGTGGGGAAAGTGAGCCAAATGCTGTGGGGGAAAATGAGACACTGTCTCACTTTCCCCCACCATGAGGCACAAGTTAAGTTTAGTCTTAAACATATGTTAATGTAATATTACATTACATATGTTTTATTTTAATGTCATACACATTGTAGAAAAGCCATCATGCCAAGGAAATACACCAGGAAGACGACCTGGGGCAACCACACGGAAAGAGCACCTTTCCCTGTAACCTTCAGGGCTGGAATGTAGAGTATGAAAGGCTGATGTTATAATCCAGTTGGGTCTTCTCCTGTGTTCTGAGTCCCAGGCTGTTCTCGCTGGTTCTGATTTTCCTATGCTTTGACCCCCAGACACTAGCTGGCTCTAAGGGTCCTGTGTTCTGACCCCCAGACTGTGTTCTAATCTAACTGGTTCTATCTTTCTTTTGAATCTTATTAAAACCTTTTGAATTATAATATGTTGTATTTGATTTTGTTCAGAGTTACTTTCAAGTGTTTAGAAAATTTGCTTGACCAAACCCCATCATTCTTTAACTAGTCCGACATTAGTTCTGGAATGTGCGGCTAGCTTTCAGGATTCTAACTCTTACAATATGTGTTGTTACGGTAGTTTCAGAGTGGAAAAAGTAAGTGGATCAGTTTACCCCCAGCTGGTTCACTTTACCCCCTTGATTTGTCTGGTCTGTCTCAGTTTACCCCACAGCTGGGGTAAAGTGAGCCACATGACAACTTTTTTTTAAATAATCATATTTTCACTGCCCTTTGTCTTGAAAAAAATCTGCTAATGCCCATTTCTAGGAAACATCCTGAATTAATGGGAAATGTGTAAATTTGAGTGATAAATAATTTTAGCTCGCTTAGAGGGGAGCAAATGTAAAAAGTGTCTCAGATTACCCCGTTCTCCCCTATATTAAAACAACGATGATACTGTAGCATATTCTTCCATTTCCCAAAGAGGTAAAAAAAACCCTACTACCAGAGTGCCTGACATTTGTGAACTTTGGAGATGCATCGTCAGATAGTGCTAATGGAAACTGTTTCAGCCCTGTATAGCCTCCATCAGCTGATACAAGATGTTTTTTTATCCTTTTTCAACAAGCCCACACATTTACGTTTATTGTGAGCAGTTTACAACATCTTTCCTTAGAACATTATGGACACTGTCATGCTTATTCGTTCGTAAGCTAGCTTTGCTTGCAGGTAAAACACTGAATGTAGGTAACCCGCAAATGGTATATTTATATGGCGATATCCAAATCCTCTGACTCAAAGCACACACGCACACACACACACACACACACACACACACACACACACACACACACACACACACACACACACACACACACACACACACACACACACACACACACACACCAACACACAGTCATTGTAGTTCAGGTCACGTTTAAGCCAGCATAGAACTAGGTGAAAACACAGCACATGTAGACAGCTGGGCTGATTAAAATGCCAGGGCATCCTCTCCGTCAGACGTTTGAAACCCTTCTTGTGTAGACATGCCGTCAGTGTTGTGTTTGTGACACCGTCTCCTCCTCTGTGCGTTTGTTTATTTTCTGTATGAATGGCGTCTCTTTTCCTAGTTTCCATGTTCTTCAAATATGTTTACAATCTGTCTTCACTTTTTCCTCCTAATTGTCTACGCCATGCTTTTACTTTGTGGACCTGTTCTGCTCACATGACATCTACTTCATGTCTGTCCGTCCTGCAGAGGTATCTATGCTGCTCCTGAGGTTTCTTACACTTTTTTCCTGTTAAACAGAGTTTTTATTTGTCTGAATATGTGCCTAAGGACAGAGGGTGTCGTATGCTGTACAGATTTTAAAGCACACTGAGGCAAATTTGTTATTTGTGATGCTGGTCTATATATATTATTTGACTTTTCTGAAGAAAGGATATATACCATTCAGTTATTGTGATGGCTAATGACGAACCTCGGCCCTTCATGCATTACCTCATGAATCCATTCTGCTCAAATCAACAGCTTACAGCGCCTGATAAGCACTTGTGTGGCCCTCAGACCTGAAGCGATCACAAACTACAGATGCTGCACCAGTCAGGTGAAAATTCAGACCCTGTTTTTTTGTTATCTTACTGAATGCTGTCCGCCCCGTCTTACCACTCAGTAACCTATAGCACAGATAGTCAGAACTGAAGGAAATTCCTAAACCAGATTCATTTAAGTGTCTCTCTCTCTCCAGCTGTCTCTCTTTCATCCCTCTCTCTCTCTCTCTCTCTCTCTCTCTCTCTCTTTCTCTCTCTCTCTTGGCTAAGCTCTAGTTTCACGGGCTTAAATTGAATCAAGAAAATCAACTTGGACTTCATCCTCATCTTTAATGAGAGAGGTGGAGGGATTTCCAAGGTGCTGCTCTGCCCTGTTTTCTTTAGAAAGGTCTCGCTGTTCTGGGAAGGAAGCCCAGAGAAGTGGATTAGCTAAAACCCAAAGGAAGGAAGAAACAGATATGCTGGACCACATCAAGCAGCGCACACACACCCTCACGTATAGTTTAGGATTGACCCATACGGAGCGGGACAGAGGTGTTATCAGAGCTCTATATAGGAGGTTTCTCTCAATCAAATGGGACCAGAGAGCACGAGGGAAGGAGGGAAATCTAAAACACATTTTCACCCTTCACCCTCACATGTGGAACCTGTCCTGGTGTTTTCTTTTCATCTGGCTGTGATGGGTTTGAAGGTTTTCTACAGCGTCCCCTCTGCCCTGTCCTCCCAGGAGGGCCGTGGTGACCTAACTATCAACCAGGACGCCGGCTCAGCGAGAACAATAACTCCGTCGCGGCTACATGCTGAGGCTAACGTTTGGCACTGTATGTCACCACCTCGCTAAGTGGTCCTGTATCCTATTGTGTCATTCATACGAAGCTGTGACTTACAGTAAGGTTATCTCCTCAGAGCAGCTAAATAATTAAAGGTGGAGTCAGCAATTATGGAGAAATCAGTGTCAAAATCACTGAATGTCCCCTTTACTGTGCGTGCGCTTCGAAAAAAAGTCAGGTGGTAATACACAGCCTGTACCTGTTTACATACTGTAAACAGGTACAGTATGTAAACAAAGGGGACCCTCCATAGCTAGCAACATGCCTGTTTGCTGTGTATTAAAACTGGATTTTTTCCCCCCAGCGTACACAGGTAGCGGATTATGAGGAGATATTCAGTGATTTGGCCAAAAAGTGATTTTGACCTCAAGCAATCTCCAGAATTGACTTGAACATCTTGCCAAGAGATTGGTGCACCTGGATGACAAGGCGGGCTCATATTTCTGCACGGGTACATTTTGGCATTGGAAAATAAAACGATTCCTCATTCGTTTGTGAAAACAACGAGTGAAATCGGATTCTCTAAAGTTTGACGTCTGTGTCCATATTTGAAAGGTCATGTTTGATGGATGATAGCATGCACGTCTAAAAAGCAACTAAGAGTGAGAGGCAGCGAGTTGTACTTGCAGCCTCAGCTCTGCACACTCACACTGTGAAGAGAGGCTTTCCTTTGTGAGCCCCCCACACACACACCGCTGAGGAGGTGATGAGCTATGGCCGCCCCCGCTGAGCGCCTGTGACGCTCTGCTGCGTTGTGTCTCAGCGGTGGGATCCCCACGCCCACGCTGCTCACAGCTCGGAGATAAAAGCTAATGCACCATGTAGTGACATTCAAATAAAAGCTGTGGTCTCCTGAGAAGTAACAAGGGTTTAAACAAATCTCTCTTAAAGGGAACTGTCAGCTGTCAAAGTAGGATGGAGGACTCAAGAGGAATATCACAGAAATATATATATATAAGAGCCGTTCAATCTGTTGTGAATGACGAAATATTCAAAAATGCAATATGTCTGTGTTTACTGATATGCAGCATGCTAGCTTGCTAAACTAACATTATTGCTGCTAAACTTAAGCATGTTTTGTCATTGTGAGCAATTGGCTCTAACTAATGAACTGCTAGCGTGAAAATATTCATACAATTAGTACCCTAACTGTCAATTATTAAGATGTCTGGGCTTATTAATTAGTTTAGATAACTGACTATTGGATAGTTGTGTTATTGTCGCTCGACAGAAATAACTTTGCTGAAGAGGCTACAATGTCCTCATAACTAATTACTAAAAATACAAAATTTGGAATGAAGAATGAAGCTTTGTTTTAGTAACTAGGGCACAACGTTACACTACACAACTGATCTGTGGTTTCAGACCCTTTCATATCTGCATAAACGGGAGACTGCACATAGTTTGCATGTATCTGTGTTCCCCTGTGTGGTTAGGAGTGAGGCATCGTGGGGGTCTCCTTCTCATGGATTCTCATCAGGGAGGCCGTAAAGATCAGCTCACCACAGCACGTCTCCACCGTAACGCCTAACTGACTCATGAGCAGCGACCGGCTCACCACAGTGTAGGCAGGAGAAACCACAAGGGGGGGAAGGGGGGTGACAGCCATACAGGGGGGGTGAGGGGCTAACCATCAACTAGCTGGGAATCCCTCTCAGAGCTGAGTTGACTTCTAGAGGGCTACAGATGAGCGCTTCAGCACAGCAGCTGGTGCAGAGGTGGACAGAAAGTGCAAACCCAAAGGTCAAAGATTTCTTCACATGTTGACACCTTTTCAGCAGTAAACTACAGCAAAACTCCCAGTGAGAAAGGAGGCAGGTAGTTATTGGAAACGCTTCTCAATAGTAAAATGTATTCCTGTCATTTCAGGTAGTCCAGTAACCATAACCAAGCTGAGAAGCTTCGATATCATGGAGTGTTAATTCCGGCCTGGTATTTTAAGTTGCAACACAGAAATAATCTGAACACTAAACTTGGTATAGATACAATGTAAACACAATGTAAACACAACCACAGGAAATGATACTGATAACACAAATGTAGCTCTTCAACTTCCAGTAAAAGGCAACAAGCTTGACGGCAGTTTTTTTGTCTTCTGGGAAAACGTTGCTCCGCCCTTTCTAACTGCGTGGGCTCTAGCTCACGACATCTCTCGATGTTGGAAATGACACAGTTTGCGGCGATTGTTGGTGGCATATCTCATAACAAAAACACGTACATCCGGAAAAAAAAAGCTTCAGACGGTTTCTGCGGTCCGAATATTTTCTTGATATTGCACAACATCTATGTACGATACGTCTTATATCGTATATGTGTTTCAATGTGTTGCAGGTATTGTTCACTCCCTGCAGAGCAGAGTGGTGGAGATTTCACGAGTGTGATTGTTGACAGGCCGGTTAGAGGTATCCTATGTCTCAGTGTTATGGCCTGAGGGAACCTCTGCCCCTCTCTCAAAGGTTATTGGACGAGCTGAGAGAGGCTAAATGAAACAACAGCGTGAGTGCTAATGTGTTTGGCTAGAAAGACACGTAGACTGAGGCCTGGTAGTTATCTGAAACCTGCCCTCCTGAAAACAGAGCTCCTGCAGACATGTGAAACCTGAAGTTAGTCACATCAACACATGCACGCACAGCACATGCACGGAGACTTGAATGTTGTGTCTGTGCAGTGGGATAAAACTCCTTCCTGATAAAGCTTGCTCAGACGTCTGGGTTCCGGCGTTCCGATGGAAAAGTCCTGAAGCCTAGGCCTACTGCACCACAGGCAGTCTTTCTTTCCCCCAGGCCTGCAGCATGCGCTCCACCTGACGCCGTTTCCTCCTGCTCAGCGACCAGACGGACCACGCCAAGAGCCAGACTGGAGCACAAACACAGAGTAACGCTTGGCAGGTGGATGGAGGGAAAGTGAAGTGAGGAACAGGTTCAGTGAGGGCTGACTGGAGTTACTGTGGGAGGGGGTTGAGACAGGGAGATGGAGAGGTGTGCTGAAGAAAGTGAAGTTTGCTTGCTGTTGTGGCTCTGAGGAAAAAGAGAGAGAGAGAGAGAGATGGAAACCCAGACACAAACATAAACACTGGCTTGGACTTCAATGATTCCTCTCTCTGGCTCTCTGCCTCCCTCCTCCTCCCCACCCCCGCCCCTTCAGAGCCGAGCATAAACAAATATAACATGGAAAGCATCAGACAGGCCCCCATACGTTTCAGAGAGGCGGCAGTCTCAAGTGCACTAGAAGAGGAGAAAATCGTCATGGCAAGTTTTGTCGTTTCCATCCTTGACCTAAAAAAGGTTGGTTGGATTGAACTGTCACGCTCTCCAACATTAAAACTCAAGTAGAATTTCTCTCTGTCAGATGTCTGTTTATGTCAGAAATTATCTCTTTATCCCTCTAAACTTTAAGGGGAGAAATGTGCTCCTGGTGTTAGCATTCAATGGGGCTAGATTCAATTTAATATTTCTAAATGATTCATAATTTTTTTAAGCACACTTCTTTCACACTGTCTTTACGTTTCTCCTATATAACCATCTATAACAGCCATTATTTTAACATTATCTTTTGGGGAATTTCAACTTCTAAAGCACTTACAGTACATCTCCTAAACTTTCCATGATCATTCTTAGCACTATTTTGAAGGTTATTACGGAACGATTTTTTCATATGATTTATGATGCATTTCGTTCTTAAAAACATGTTGGAAAAAAGATTTTTTCAAGACCTGTGCATAGTATTTCTGGATGTATAAAGTGAAAAAAGGCTGCATATGTACGTATTCAGATATTTATGAAAAACTGTAATACAAAATAATAATAGTTTTAATGTAATCAAATGGCAAAAATTCCATGACGATATCTAAAAGTTAAAAATGTTAACCCTATTCACTTTCAATGTCTTGCCTTCAGTGAAAAGAACATTTGGAAGAATCGAAAACAAGATTCCAAGGCACACCTGGACAGTCACAGAGGCATCCAAGTGTGCCAGTGCACACCATCTGGGAATCAATGTCTCACATTTCACCGCTATGACAGAGAGAAACATTAACACCCTCAAAGCAAATGTTGATGACCAGAGAGGGAGAAGAGCATAGGTCACTACACTCACAAACTCTCTCTCTCTCTCTCTCTCTCACACACACACACACACACACACACACACACACACACACACACACACACACACACACACACACACACACACACACACACAACACACACACACAAACACACACACACACACACACACACACACACACACACACACACACACACACACACATACAGTACACTCTCTCACAAAGATGACAGCTCCCCGGTCCGGCTGGTAATGACATCAGGTCTCCTCCCAGAGATCCCTGCTGCTGGCACACGGCCAGCCCTACATCTGCAAAGACACACACACACACACACACACACACACACACACACACACACACAAAAAAACACAAACACAGACACACACACAAAAACACACACACAAGCACACTTTGGCCTCTCTGTCATCGTCTCTGTTAGTGAGAATAAATTAACAGAAACCTGCTGTTCACTCAGGTTGACTTTAGAGCTGTTGTGATGTTTGTGTTGCTTTCTCTTGGTTCACACTTTCAGTTATACTCTGACTCACAAAGACTCAACCACAGCCTCATTAAAGCACCCAGCTGAAATGAAAGAGAAATATTTTTCTTTTTCATTTGTCTCGAGCGTACCATTGCCTTTGTTGTCTCCAGGTGCAGTCTGAGATCACAGGAAAAAAACAAATGAATGCAAAGGTTTCAAACTAAAGTGCATATTGAGGGAATGGTTTGGCATTTTTAAGAGTCAAGAGTTAGATTGATTCCACTTTCATTAGCTCAGCACAAAGTCTTGCTAGCCTGGCTCTGTTAAAACAAAAAGAACCTCATAGCACCTGATCAACACGTTACATCTCGCTTGTTTAATCCTGAAATGGAAAAATTACAAGTAATGGTCTTACGAGGTTTTCCCGTCACTGTGAGGTTGCCAGGAGACCAATTGAGCCAAGAAATAGTCACCATGGCACAGAACCCTGTTCTAACCACCACAACAGACAGAACATGATAGTGAGCTATAAAGACGATGCGAGGTGGAGGTTGTTACATTCAGACACAGCAGTCTAGCTGTTTCTCTCTGACGCCAGTCTTCATGCTAAGCTAACTGCTGCAAATTTTAGAGGGGTAACAACCTTCTTACCTAACTCTACAATTAGTCGAGAAGCTTTAAATACATCTTCATTAAGACACAGAGCAATGAAGTATTTTGTTCTCCTTACTGAACTGTGGTGCTGGCTGCACAGGACTGAACTCATAGTATCAGACTGTCATACAGTTATTGTAACCAGAGCTGACCTGTGATGCCAACGTGCCCGAAGAAACACTCTGCATCTTTGCTGCCAGTCCAAGATTCGGCCTTCTCCCAAATTCTAATTCTGCTTTGAGGCCAAGTGCTTGTGATGGTGGTGATGAGTAATGCTGTCTCCCTGAAACACAAGGAACTGAGCATCCAGCGAACACATGCAGGCTCTGCTTTTGTTAATCCTCAATCCTGTGTCTTTCCAGACAATAATCAAGTGTCCATGTTTTAAGCCGTGAGGCGTTCATCTTGTTCACACTGGTGTCAGAAGCCCTGCACAATAACATACAGACACAACATATTAAATGTTTCGCATGCACACGTACGTGTGTGTATTCTCTAGTTTGTATTCATCTGCCACGTCTGAGTGTGCATCTTTGGGTGTTAATGTGTGTTAATGTGTTCATGCTGGTGTAAGCGGAGGATACTACTGGAGTGTGCCAGCTGCTTGCTGATGGAGGGACACACACACTGTGACCTTAACAGACTAACAATACATTATATATTTATATATACACCAACCCAACCACTCCTATGGTCACTGGATCAGTTCTAAATGCTGTAGACAGAAATTGGAGAAGAAGCCACAGTGAGTTTAGATAAACTGCGTCCTGTTGCTAGAAACAACTGTGAACTAAACCTCTGTGTCTGTTTATTTCTGGCAGAAAAGATTTCACTTATTATGTGACGCTACAAAACAAATGAAACTGATGCCATCAGTAATGGTAATGCCTGTATTATTCTTCATGTGAGTACTTACTCAGATGGGCTGGCACAGTGTATAAAGACTGTAAGTATATACAGTCTATTTATACATCAGAAGGGAAAGCGGCATCCCTACTCCTAAAGCCCATAAAGGCCTCACACACACACACACACACACACACCACCCACTGCTTCATGTTTGTTTAATATGGCATTTCAGTATGAGAACAGTATATCCTGCTCCCGTCTTTATAAGGGCATGGCTAATGCAACACCCCCCCCCCCCCCCTCTCTCCCCACCACACACACACACACACACACACACACACACTTGTTAGCCCCTTGCTAACGGCTGATTCTTCTTGGCAGCATGGACAGTTAGCATCGGCCCAACTAGAAATGGCATCTGCTTTTTCTCTCTTTTAACCCAACAGCTTGTTCCTCCGAACTCATAAACAGCCTACATCTCTTACACACATGTGCACGTGCAGTCAACCGTCACACGCATGCACGTGCACAGGGCTGTCAAACACGTGCACACAACAGTGACACACACACACACACACACACACACACACATATATTGGGGCTGCCAGCAGAGCTTGGATCATTTCAGTCCGTCAGTGACGATGAGAAAAGCTGAAAAAACGGATTTAGACTTTTTGGTTCTTGGTGTAAAAAGGGCAACTCTTCGAAAGACAAAGCCCAGCTCACCGTTGGCCTTCAGTTGTGGCCGTTGGCCTGAGGTTGTTAGGAGCTGGAGCAGATGAATGCTGTAAAGCTGGGAGGAGTTGCTCTGAAATCCCAGTACACTCGGCCTGTTTGTCTCCACAGAACACCTTGGCTCGTCTTTCATATAATCCTGAAACACTGATATATACGGCTGATATTCTTAACAGACATTAAGATGTGAGTGAGTGTGCAGATGGGTTCTAAATTTAAAAGCTGCAGGGAGACAGTAGTTTTTTTTAAAGGAAACCTGATGAATCATTTTCCTCTTTTTAGCTGGCGGTATATGGTGCCGTTGGTCTGTTGCTCACAAACTCATGGTCCCCACAGGATGAAAAGCCTACTAATCACTTGTTATGTTAGCAAAGAAGACGTTAGCTTTAAGAAGTGCAGTCTCACAGAGGCTGCAGACTCCAAGTCTTGTTTTTATGTGGGAAAATAAACACTGCTCATAGTAATATGCTTATCCATTGACAGAAGAAGGCAAATTAACACACATTTTGATCTTATTTTGTTATAGTTTCAGCCAGTTCCAAAGCCGTATTCCCTGAGGTGGATGACATGATGGTCTTTACTAAGCCCTCAGCATTAGCCTGAAGGTATCGGTCTGAGTAAAGCAAGAATAAGAAAACATCTTCAGTGAGCTCACGTTGGAAAATGGAGTAAACAAAGCTGCAATGTGGCAGACAGATTGGGGGCTGGGGGCTCTGCAGCTTTGAGGAAACGAGAGTGAAGGAAGGAGAAACTGTTCTCACTGACAGGAGCGTAGGAACCAGACAGAAAGCAAATGTCCAGTGAAGCATACATACTCTCTGACTTTGCATATGGAAGTAAAAAAAGTAGTAGTAAAAAGTAGACTATACTGTTCTAACAGAAGCGCTGACGGTCATGCATCACTGAAAAGCGTAGATTTCCCAGAGTAAACACACATACAGCTGAGATTTACTGCTGTAACAATAGTATAAAAAGGCCTCGCCCTCATTGTAGTTGTAGTGACATCCAAAACTGTTGGAAATGCCAAACCTGAAATGACATTTCAACATCTTAGCGAATATCCAACTTAGTTTCTCTGACTGTATTATAAGGCTTGCTATGCTACGCCAACATCTCTCAAGCGCTGGCTAGGCGATAACACCCTCTGAGGGATGATATTGGGACAAACAATGGGACACGTCACAAGCCTGAGCGGCGCTAAGTCGCATGCCATTTCTAGGTTATTTCAAGTCAAAGTTAATGCAAAGTCCTGTTGGCAAAATGTTTGTTAAATCTATTTTTACCAGCACTGAGGGACTGATCTTTGCTGACGGCATGCTGTATAATCACCCCCACCCCCCAGGGCCTTTATGTGGCCAGCCCTGTAAAATGTCCCATTTGTTTTTCAGAACATGTTTAAAAAACTGCTAGTGGATTTTCCAATTTCTCTGACACTGCAGCCACATCAATACAGAAATATTTATTTTACAAGGCAGCTTGATTTTGCTGTAACAGAGCACAGTGTAATTCCCCTGATGTGAAATATATAGTGTTATGGCACCATGAAAGCTCAGCCTGTTTCTACTAGAGCAGAGGCTTTGGAGAAACTCATAACACAAGACTGGAACATTTACATAAATATATCAAATAAGTATTTTAAAAAAGAGCATAAAATGACATGTGAATACTGTGAGTATTTCTAAAGTGGATTAGGATATGGAATAATCCAAACAGCGACTTCAGCTATTCTCTGTTGATGCCGCCGTCCATCACGATAAGGCTTGTGTTCGTGGACTATGACTTTAACTGAAACCTGTATTTGTTTATAACACTCCCCCATGTGATTTGTTCAGGCTGAAGCGTTCACCCTTTCGGTCTTTGGGCTAAATGTGGTAATTTGTTTGGATTTAATAAAGCCGGTGTTTTTCTTGGGTCGGATTGTCAAAGAGCAAATTGCTTTCTAATCACATCGCACATGGAAAGTCCAGATGATGGCGTTCCCCGCTGAAGTATTAACACAGCTCTGTTTTCATTGCAAAGCAAAACATGTCACTTCATTTGCCCCAGTTTACCCCCTGAGCTATACAGCGAGGGGGCAGAAGAGAGGGGGACGTTTCGCTGTGGGCTCTCTATGCACTTTGTGTTTCTTAGAGAACGCTCCGTAGCACACAGCGGAGCGAGGGCTGCCAAAGTAAAGACGGAGAATAACAGGTTGTGCCCATAAAGCTGAACAATGCTCCACAAGCGGTCACACAGCAGCCGGCCGGAAAGAGGCCGCAGCACCATTTCCATAACAGGAAAGGTCAGAGCTGTGGCTGCTAACACAATCCCTCCAGGCAGTGCAGAGCAACTCTACCTGTTGACTGCATTAGCACCATAAGTCTCACACTACACGCGGTGTTGTATATCATCATGTCTGCTATTATAAATATAGCACAAATAATTCTGGGGGGGACTTTGTCGTCCAGGATTTTCTTTCTGAAGTAAAATAAAGTAGGAAATGTCTTGTACACAAAGAAAGTATTGTTCCCTTCACTTTCATTTGACAGTGATAGTTACTTTTTACTTTGTAGAATAAATTGTATGAACGAAACATTTAATCATTGTGGTAAACATGGTGTGTTTTTATTGACTGAACAGTATAAAATCTAAAATGTATTCATTTGTGTACGTGGTGTGTGCTGTGATGAACAGTGTTTGAAGTTGTTCCATACAAAACAACATAGAGGAAGTTGAAACAGCTTCTGGCCTTTCTCTTGGACCAGGCTTCGGGGCCTGGGGGGCCTCAGGGGGCCCGTAGGAATAAAACACTCTTCAGCACAGCGTCATATAACTCAACACCTGCAGCACACAAAAGCCCTCTGTGAGCTAAACAGTCCTCATGTGCGTCAAGGAAACAGGGAATGCTGGGTAAAAAGATAGTCTTTATTTGTGTCTTGGATTGAAGTTTATGGACAAATCAGCATCTAAAGTAACACCAGGGCCTTACATCAGTGAGGAACAGTTCTGAGTTTGTTCTCAAAAGTTTATTATCTCAGTGACCTTATTATGCAAAGCCTGCTAAAAATACAATTGCTGTTCTTTTAATCATTATTGTTCAAGCTCTGTTAAAGAAATAAATTGTCCAATCCAAACAGCTGTCTCACGTCGCGGTCCCTCTATATCCGACCCCGATGTTTACTCATGGGTCCAGCTCATGAGTGAAATAATATTGACACTGGAGCGGCTGCAAAGACACAAAATAGCTAATTGATATAATCATCTGACATAATTATCTGCAGTAATAACAGCAGATAATACCCCTCTGTCTGGGCACGTCTGTGTCTGAAGGGATCCTCCCTGGAGAGACGGGCAGTGCCACTTCACCAGCCGAGCCAGAGTGGGTGTGGACATCTGTTAGGACCAGGTGAGGCAGAGGAGTTCCCATTATAGCACGAGCGTCCTTCGACTCCTTAGAAACATGAAGAATTCACCTTGTCAGTTCACCTTGTTGTGAGGAACCCAAAACCTCAAGAGCAGCGGGTAAAAGTGTGCCTTCCCTGGGATGTTAATAACATTTAGTCTGACAGCGCTGGACTCCAGAGAGTGATTTCTGTCTGACTCAAGTCCATTTACCTAATTAAAAAAGAAAAAAACGTGCTCGCTCTTGTGTTTACTGCTGTTTGATGGAGGACATGAAACGCAGGCTGAAAGAAAAGCTGGAGGAGAAGAGCCTGAGGACATTGGAATCCCCCATTTATCTGTTAACTTATCAATGCTCATCTGGTGATAAAAGACAGTTTTCCACAGTTTGGGAAGCACCCCTCTTCGCTTTCTTGTCAAGAGTCAAGGGGATCCTCTTACCAGCTGCTCTAACGCTGCCTGATTGACACGTCATTAGCCTTAAAGGTCACATATTATGCTCATTTTCAGGTTCAAAATTGTAATTTGGGTTTCTACTACAAACTCCTTCATGGTGTAGTGTCTAAAAAAACTTTTATATATCTCACAGGGCCATTTGTAAGTCTGCCCTGGAAGGTGGAGGTGAAAAAGAGAGAGGGTTGTTTCTTCTCTTCTCTACTTTGGGAGTCTCCAGGGACCCATATTAATGTTGAAGATTTTGCATAATGGGTCACCTTTAACTTTCTCATTATGTGGAGCCAGGGTAACAGAGAAGAAGAGGGGGACTGGGAAGTGAATCAGGAGAGAGAGTCAAGGACAGTGAAGGGAGGGAGGAGAGTGACCGATGTAAGCGTGGTGGGGCTGTGTGCTTGAGGTGGAGGACAGGGAGGTGATGCAGCAGTAAATACAGCATGTCTCTCTTCCAGTAAGAGACAAGAGCATCGCATGATGACTCACCTGCCGTAAGGCTGCATCACCCACGGAATGAGATCATCAGGTGGATGGCTGACAGACAGACACACCAAACATCACCCGCATCAATTATTAAAGATAAATGATGTGCGAAGATGCCTTTATGCCCTTCAATATGTTGACATCCATTATAATATAAATAGCTCAGAGGGAGTGACATGTGTGTTTGTCTTGGCCATTAGTGAATTCACTGCATCTGCTCTGCCAGACTCAATGCTATTTCTCACTGTTTTAAAACAGACACACCTTTGCATGTATGAATCTCCACTTGGAAGAAATAAGAAAGACTTAGCCACTAAGAGAGAACATAATAATCAGCTTAATACTTGTGCAGCATATGTCTGATAGGATTTATAACTGTCTTTTACCACAAACGGCCTTTAAGGCAATAAACTGAATTATTCATGTGTGTAATCTGGGCTTCTGCTGATCAGGAGGGGTTAGAGCGCAGCGCAGAGCACGCCGAGTACTTAAGCTTCGGACCAAACGACACTTCAGTGCTGTGGGACCAGCATTGGGTTACATAGGAGAGGACAAGCTCACCTCAATTATGTTAGAGGGAGAAAAAGAGGGATGGAGATGAAGGAGGGTGGAGGAGAAACACATAAAGCAGGTATAAAACCTACACTGCCGTTTAATAAAGAGATGTGGACACAACGGAGCTTCTATGTTTTATGACACTCAGGGCTCTTCATTATTGATTTTCCGAAGCCAACACTGTTCATTTAAGCGATATTCTCACAATTCTACAAATTTACGTCAGCTCCATACCCAGAACTTGGGGATAGGACTCCAAGGCTGAAAGACTAGAGCAACAACAGCTACATGGCTTAGTTGTAAAACCACCAGAGTCCTGTCCGGTCCTGAAAACCCCAACCCAAAAACCCAGAGCGCAACCCACCCGGAACTAAAGCAAACACCAGATTCCCAGCAGGAACGTATGAGCTCCTCCAGGGAACGCAAGGCAGCGAATGCGCATGGAAAGAATTCCACGTCTCTTCATGCCGAGAGCATTTTTCATCCCTAGCTACAAAGCTCGAGGAGGGAGAAGGGCCATGAAGTCCATCAGCGAACTGTACGGTTATGGGTGCACTGTGTTTATTTAGTCACACTCCCAGAATGCACAGGGCTTTGAATGCTGCTGGACCGGCCATGGCATGAACTGAGTCTACTGGGCGTGAGCACGAACTTCCCATGAAGCGTGAGTAAAGTTCACGTTTGCACAACCTTCAAACCTCTGGTTCTAACATCTTCTTCACTGGCCTCATCTGAAACGGGCAAAGAGACATGTTGTTTCTGCTTACAGGCCACACATGATGTCAGGTCATATGACTTTCTAGCTTTTCGTTCTCAGTTCAGGGAAACAAAACTTTTTAAAGATACCATCCTGCCATTGTCTTTGGTCGACATTTTCTTAACCTATTCTTGTGGTAGTGGCAGAGTCTGCTGCAACTAATAGCACTAAAGTATCAGAATTCTTGATTTATCTGCAGGTGTCCAGTGACACCAGATTTCCATAGGGTCAAGGAGAAGACCCTTTGTCTGCTGAGAAAGACTATGAGATGTGGGTGAAAGATCCTGTAAAAGATAGAAAGTGGAGATAAGATTTTTTTTGTTTGTTTATACTATCAGCTCTGTTAAGGGCGATCCAAATACAGTGGCTCGCAGCCAGACCATTTTGGGGAATGTCCAGGCCAACCGCTCTGAGCGTCAAATATTGCTGTGGTTAAACAAACATTCTCTGGACATCATGTACCCCACCTTTAATATTAACTATATAAAATAGCGTTCTTTTCGCTGATGGTCTTGTTTGCTGTTCTTTGGACGTTTGTGGTGGTTTTATTCAAATATAGGGGAAAGAACTTGTCTTAACAAACAAGTTAAAAGTCACGGACCTCAACGCTTGTAACTGTGCAGACAGCAGACCCCATGGACCAGACATCCATCCACTGGTGAGGCCTTTGCCTACACACCAATATCAAGGGTAAATACTATCAGGTGGAACTGAGAATGTAGTCAGGAAAACCTTCAACTTGGTGCTCTTTTAATTAGATTTCAAATCAATGATGAATTAGAAACTTTTTCTACAAGAAAAGCAACTGATCAAATCCCCCTGACTTTCTGAACCATCCGCATTCTGAACTGTAGTGACGTTGTGGCTGATTTGGTGTGTGAGACTGAGTAGGCGTGAGACAGCTGGCCCAAAAGTCCAGAAGAAGAAGAAGAAGAAAAATGAGGAGAATTACCCTGGTTCAGATCAGTCACACTTGTACACACAGTTTGGTTTCAGCTGCATCTGTCATGTCACGGTTACCATGGATGTGTTTTTCAAATAGTCCATATTTCTAATTGTAACCCTGTTTATGAATCTATAGGCTACATTTTAAACCAAAAAAAAACGACATTGTGCGTTGAAGTATTACTGTCACACTTGGTCTGAACGGTCTGTAATCTGTATAAAGCCTTGCTCTCACTCAGACGTCACTTCTGGTAAATCCTTCTCAGGCATTTCCAGTCAGTCATGTGACCAGCTCTGCTCAGGGATCTCCCGGTGGTCATGTGATGTGACGCGCTGCTCCATCTCTCTCTCATCTCCGGTATCACCATCCCATCTCTCTCAGTGATTTTCCCCCTTTAGCTACTCGTGTCTTCATCCCTCCTCTTCGTCCTCCTCATCCACTGTCTGTCCTCTGCACTTTGAATTATTCAGTGGAGTGCTGCTGCTCCATCTATGAGACAGCGGCTCAGAGAAAGAGGGCAAATAGGAGCCGGAGAGAGACGTGGGGTGGAGAGTGATGGCAGCAGATGTCTGACTGGGAGCTTCCCAGGAAACCCCACACTCTTCCTCCTCCTCCTCCTCTTCCTCCTCTGCTCCGGCAGCCCTAATCGCATAACCCAGCTATATAACTGGCTGTCACGGCAGGTCAGCTGCAAATAGACGGCATTCCTGGCGGTGCGCTCAACCTGATACAGAAAACCAGTAGACTCTGGCTGGGGAGGATCGTGTGTCCATGGGCAGCCATCATGACAGTGCAGATCTGCCCTGACCTGCATGTTAGCCCACAGGATACTCACACACTCTTATACAGTATCATCCAAAGTGATGTATTGGTCTGAAACGCACAAAGGAAGAGCTCAACATTATGGGACACATGCATCTGAGTTAGACGAGAAGATCAATACCTGTATGTGGTCGAGAAGTGACAGTTGGCTTAGTTTAGCATTGACACTGGGGCTAATGGGGGGGGGGGGGGGGGGGACAGTAAGCCACTCTCTGTACAAAGCTATCAACGCCTGAAAACATGTTAGGCCTATGTTTTGTTTGTTTCATTCAGACTAAAACTTAATTGGCCATTAACTATAACTGTCAGGTAACCCAGCCAAGAAACAGTCTCTCTGCCACATAACCTTGCAAAAAATAGCTAATTGTCCTTTTTACAATTCTTTCTTTGAACAAAGGAGAATGTATTCATTTGCAAACCGTGGACGGAGCCAGGTTGGCTCTTGGTGCTAAGCTAAGCTAAGCTAAGTAGCAGCTGGCTCCAGCTTCAAATAAATCATATACAGTAAGCAGGTTTTCTTCTAAGCTACATATCTTCTGAACAATGAACA
>NC_137212.1:25068538-25076038 GCF_949987685.1 Ammodytes marinus
CAGTTTACATCAGGCCTATTCAACTAGCGACCCGATTTTTTTTTTAAGGAGAATTGTTGTCTGCAAATCTGGTTCACGTGTGTAATACACGGTGTAATATGATAAATAAAACGAATGCAGTAAATCAGTTTTACACATGCCTATGAGGCTGGTTTATGAAGCTGCATGAGTGTCTCAGGATTGGCCTTTCAATTTATAAGCCAAACTATGCTGAAATAGCAAAATCAAAGCAGTGCAATTTATCTCACTGACTGAAACAGGCTCAAACTGTCTCATATGTACAGTAGTTCTGTTTTGTGATGATTCCAACAACATTGTTGAATCATAAGAATGTGTCCAAAATATGTAAGAACAACAATTGTTATAATGATGCGATTAAAAGTGAAGAAGAAAGGAATGCGTCTGACAAGTTTATTCCATTTAGCAGTACTATATCTATTGAGTTAACACTACCTTAAGTACGATTTATTTGTAGCGATTAATTGACATTATATGTTTTACTGTATGTGTGGCCCTTGAACCCCCAGCGGTTTTCCTTTTCGGCCCACTTGTTAAGGAGGTTGAATAGCCCTGGTTTACATGATGTGGTGAGCAGACACCTATCACACACCCCATCGTAACTTCTGCTTTTCTTCGGCCACATCCTTCGCCCTGTATTTTGGTCCTGCAAAGGTCTGCTTTGTATCTTTATCTCCTGTGCAGAGCCTGATCCTGACCTGCACACACTGAATCTGTGTTCTTCGATGTTGTGCGTCTACAGCGCTCGAGAGGGACCTCCGAGAGGGTCAGGGGGTGAGGCAGCGACTTCTGCTCTTCACAACCTGACACTCCAGGAACATGACAGCTGAGGCCAGGATGTGTGCTTGCCCAGTGTGTGTATGTGTGTGTGTGTGTGCGTGCTTGTGTGCTCGTGCGTACAATTTGACAGTATAATTAAATAAGCTGCAGGATGTTCGCTGGTGAAATTGTTTATTTTTACGGAGGCTAACTGGTTTGTGAGAGTATGTTCCCCATTGTGTGTGTGTGTGTGTGTGTGTGTGTGTGTGTGTGGGGGGGGGGGGGTGGGGGTGGGATGGCATGTGGGTGTACATGTGTGTGTAATAAACAAAAGGAGCAGATAAAGACACTGTTTGACGGGAGGCGAGTGTCTTCTCTCTACATGCCCTTCATGCGGTGTGTGTCGATTTGATACACACACACAGAAACAGAGAAGTCACGCACACACATACAGTGACACACACACAAAGAAAGCCCTGCTGTCACTCAGGGCTCAGCGAAAGGCAGGAAACAGACAGGCTATTCTGTTTGTTGGCACAGGTCCCTGAGCTGTGGCCTGGCTGCTGCAGAGAGAGCACTGTGTGTCACACGCTACAGATACAGGCTGCCCTGTGTCACACACAAACAGCCTCTCTCTCTCTATGTGTATGTGTGTGTGTGTGTGTGTGTGTGTGTGTGTGTGTGTATGTGTGTGTATGTGTGTGTGTGTGTGTGTGTGTGTGTGTGTGTGTGTGTGTGTGTGTGTGTGTGTGCGTGTGTGTGTGTGTGCATGTGTGTGTATTTCTGCAGGCACGACACCGCTTCTTCATCCACACATGCATGCTCTGAAATAAGCTTGAGAACTTGCTTGGGGAATCCCCCTTCACCATGTCCCCCTTCACCATGGTGTGCATACACCAGGCTTCCATGTGTGTGTGTGTGTGTGTGTGTGTGAGTGTGTGTGTGTGTGTGTGTGTATTGGATCATTTGGAACCCCAGCAATAAACCAATATGTGATTGTTGAACATCACACTCTCTTAAAACACGGGCATGACTGTAGCGTGCTGCTGCTGTCCCTCCACTCTTGAACAGGGATGTAAATCTGTCCGGGTTGTAATTGACCGCAAACAAAAAGTGTTATGTATTTGCTCATGAATAGCTCATACAATATAAAATATGTTTTATTATTATTTGTTGTCATTACAATGCGCTCTGCTGATTTCTGTCCTTCATCAGATGTAAGCTTGCTTTGTGGCAAAGTCAATACCTCAATACTCCCAGGTATTCGGTTTTAATAAGGTCGCTAGATAGGATTAAAGGGTGATTTTATGTTATTGTTGTTATTTTAAAGACACAGAAGGGGGGTCCCAAACTACGAGGAGGTTGTTTGTTGTCAAAGCTGGTTGCCAAATAAACACCACGGTCAATGAGTTTGACAAAAGCAGAGTTCATCCTGGAGGTGTTGGGTGGAGCGGAGATATGTGCCGGCCAGTCAAGTTATTCCACACCAAACTGGGAAAACTACTTTTTAAGGGCCTCACTTTGTCATGTTGAAACAGGAGGAACAATTCTTGAACTACTGTCACAAAGTTAGAAGAAATAAAATATTATATTATGAAGACCAGCCATTGACACATAAAATGTTCTCAATGTGTCCATATACTTTTGGCTATACAGTGTACCTCCCTCCCCCTCTTTCACACTGCCCATGCAGTTTGCAGTTTACATCACATACTTAAATACTCATTCACACTTACAGACCTATACAGACATCTGGGCTCACGATCACAATGGAGAACAAATATCCCACTGATGAGAGTGTTTAGTTGGAACAAACTTCATAACTCTGCATGCATACAAGCACATACTCACTGCATATGAAACATTGAATTTTGTCCTCCACCAATGTTTGTAAATGTTGTCAGTTATTTTTGTTAATCACGCGCTGCAAAAGCTAAAGAAGCTAATTGTATGTTCTCCCCTGGATTTTCAGCCATTAATATATATCTGTAATAAACGTTTTTATTTCTTTGTTGAGGTTCTAACCACCCAGTGTGTGCTTGAGGATTTCTCCTTTGCCTGCATGGCTGTGGAAAACTGAACTGATTCTGACATTTCGAGTAAGTGAAAACAATAGTAACTAAATGGTGCAATACATAAATGACTTAAATGATCCCATGTTTAAACAGATTGAGCTGAGGCATGCAGAAGATCCCTCATCTCCAGACTATACTCGCCCATTCAGCATCAGAGAACCCACAGGTTGCTACGTGTTCAGCAGTAATGGCACCTTTCTTAATCCACATTTGGTTCTCACAGGGAAACTTCAGCGCTAAGGCGGCCACTGACCTTCAAGCCAAGTCCAACTGAAGCCATAATGAGGCTTTTCCTTCCAGAGGCTTCTCTGCAAACGACCGCAGGAAATGGAATTTTCTGAAAGGATCAAAACAAGTCGAGAGTTGTAAATGGTTTGAGTTTCCGACAAAGACAATGTGCCAGATTCCAGCGCCTTGAGGGACACGACCATATCACAATGAATCCTCTGTCTGCCTACAACGTGTTCACACACACACACACACACACACACACACACACACACACACACACACACACACACACACACACACACACACACACACACACACACACACACACACACACACACACACACACAGAGTTTACTAATAGTGAAATAGTGATGGGATCCTGGGAAACCGTGCAGTATTCCAGTGGTTTTCCAGTGGAATCTCTTTCATACCTGTGTGACAGGGCTTAGTATTGTGCATGCCTCTGCATATCCTGCACCCCTACATGAGCGAGCGCGCACATGTGTGTCTGTGTGTGTGTGTGTGTGTGGGTGTGTGTTTTACTTCAGGCCTAAAGGCAGCGAAACATTTAGCGGCACTCTGCTTTTGTTTTGGGGCGAGGTTCAGGAGAGTCACAGAGAAATTCAGTTACTGCCTGTGTGTGTGCATATATGTGCGTATGTGTGTTTGTGTGTGAGTGTCTGTGTGTCTGGGGTCAGGCAGCCCATTAGCAAGACATCCCCTGATCTAATTGCCTCCTTCCAGCACTACGTTTGACAGCTCTGTAATCTATAGTTACTCTCACAGCACTCACCATGGTAAGTCTGCTTTGTGGTGTGTGTGTGTGTGTGTGTGTGTGTGTGTGTGTGTGTGTGTGTGTGTGTGTGTGTGTGTGTGTGTGTGTGTGTGTGTGTGTGTGTGTGTGTGTGTGTGTGTGTGTGTGTGTGTGTGTGTGTGTGTGTGTGTGTGTGTGTGTGTGTGTGTGTGTGTGTGTTGGCATGGCATGGCATGGCATGGCAAGTTCCAAATTAATTACCACACCTTTTCTAAAACATTATTTCTCTCCAGTCATAAAAGCCTTGAGAATCTGAGATTGAGTTGAGCATAGTTCAGAGATAATCCTGTCACACACTTGTTGAGCCTTTTGCTCTTAAAGTAGTATTCAGTTACAACATGATGATCTGTAAAGACTGTATGCCTCAGAAAGCATTTCAAATTCTTCTCCACAACCTATAAGTCACTGGCCTGGCCCTGAAACATGGTGATGTTAATAGAACAACCTAAAGCTATTAGTAACCCCTTTTACACAGCCAGTGAAAGCCGGGAATATGTCGGAATTTCGGCCCTCCGCCCTGCTGTATAAATGCGACCGTTGCGGAACGAGGGAAGAAAGGTGCGAGAGATTGTTCCGGGAATTTTACTACCTCGGGGGGTAGTAAGATTCCCGACACAATCAGTTCCGCCTCTCTGTATAAATGCGGCCAGCTTGTTGTTGCGGAACAGGGGGGCGTTTGACGTTCCATAGCCTACGTTCTAAACATGCAACCATGTTAGCAGTTGAAGGAGGTGTGTTTAACATTAATCACGGCGGCCTGATGTCCCGTAAAAATCACCAAATAAAAGGAACGGCGTATAATCTAGCTGGTCATTAGGTCCGCTGCTCAATCCAAACCCCCGCGCTTCATTTTGCAGAGTTTATGAGTCTATTTCTGCCCAGGAGAAGTTGTACAATGGGAAAGCTAGGCTAGGCTAGGCTAGGCTAAGCTAGGCTGCGACCGGATCGCCGCCGCTATTATTATCCTAAGTCTGAGCGTATATATCCACACTTTATTTCTGCCTACAGTAACGTGACTTCACACACTGTGTGTATGTGTATGTTTATGTCTGATTGGCAGATCTCTGCCCTCACAAAGAGACTCGCTCACAACAACCTGTCACACAAACACACACACACACACAAACACAGAGGTGAAGCGGATTGATTTAGTCAGTTTGGTTAACAGTCCCAGTGATGTTGGACTCAGCGCGTAGCGAGATCAACCGGCATATCGTGGGGACAGTAAAATACGGCCCTCTTACTGCAAGCTCCAACACTTCTGCTCTCAATTCACCGGCCAGTGTTGTTGTTGTAAAGCATCTGACCGGCGCGGCGCTAAATGTTTACGTCACACCTGACGCTGTTTACAAGCGCCTCTTTCATTCCGGAACGCTGTGTAAAAGGAGCTACTGATGCGCCAGCACGCCGCCGTTGCTTGGTTCTGTGTAAATAACACAGAAGCAAGCAAAGCCGGCATATTGGAGTGATGTTGTTCCGTCAATATGCCGCAATCTCTGTGTAAAAGGGGCTAGTGTAAGTTCATTCTTTAATTGTGAATGTTGATTTATTAAATATAGCAAGTTGTGTAAACAGAGGTTAATATTCATGCAGAGACACAGAATGAGTTTGTTGTTAATGCTTTTGTCACTACGTATATTAAGTTGGACCCATATGTCTAATAATATCTGCTTTTAAAGTTTTAAACAATGGTGCATGTATACAGCAAAAAGAGGGTGGGGAAGAGAAAGAGAGTCTGTTTTAAGGAGAATGCTTTCATCTTTCCCACAGGCAAGCCGAGAGTGGCCTTATCTCCCAGGCTCGGCCTGGCTATCTAGAGTAAACCACAGTGTCTGCACAAAGAGCTCAAATTGATGGTGCAGTCCAGTTTCTCCCTGTTAAACATTAGTCCCCGGAATCCCCCTTGGCTTGAATGTTTGTGTGTGTGTGTGTGTGTGTGCGTGTGTGTGTGTGTGTGTGTGTGTGTGTGTGTGTGTGTGTGTGTGTGTGTGTGTGTGTGTGTGTGTGTGCGTGTGTGCGTGTATGCGTGTGTGTGTGCGTGTGTGTGTGTGTGTGTGTGCGTGTGTGTGTGTGTGTGCGTGTGTGCGTGTATGCGCGCGTGTGTGTGTGTGTGTGTGTGTGTGTGTGTGTGTGTGTGTGTGTGTGTGTGTGTTTACAGCCATTGGGAGATTTCCATGAAGATAGCACCTGTTCTGCTGAACAGAGGAATAAACATTCCAGACGACCTTTAATAACAACCATGAGAGTAAAACTGCCAAAACCAAACAGCCCAAAATACCAAAGAGACAGACAGATAAGGAGAGGGAGAGAAGGAAAGCAGGATACTCTGGATGGACAACTGACACTGACAGACAGCCACTGACCTTTTCCATTTCTCTCTCTCTCTCTCTCTGTCTCTCTCTCTCTCTCTGTCTCTCTCTCCATAACCTAAACATAAACTGAACTTTCAAACCGAATGTTAACCCTCAAACATCCCTTTGAAGTAGTGAGAACTTGACAAAATGTCCTCACTTCTACGGTCTAAAACTCAAATTGTTCCTCACAAAAATAGATAGAAGTTCACATATATACACACGCATAGACACACATACACACACACAAACACTCTCATAAGGAAGACAGCAGACCCTTGGCTACGATAAGAGGCTTGAAAACAGTTCAATCGGTGAGAGATTTCCTCTGCCGAACTCAACACACACACACACACACACACACACACACACACACACACACACACACACACACACACACACACACTCACACACACACACACCTACATGTAACAGCAAGCCTGAACTCCTCAACTCTCCGCACTCCCAACCTCACATACGCTCATCCCACACTGAAACGTAATCAGCCCCAGATGCCAAAGCCAACAATCTGCATCTCTTTGCTTGATTGTGAACAAACTGGAGCTGAACACCAGAAACCTGACACTGAAGTCTGCAGGTTCCACCCGTCCCACTCTCTCCAAACATTGTTTTCACGTCGTGGTGTGTGTGTGTGAAACGCACTGTAGCCCTCCCTGTCTGTTTTATTTTGGCTGTATCCTAGTAACAGGGCTGTTTCGACTTCTCTCTCCACCCTCTGGCCTAAAATGCTACGGGCTGTCTTTCCACATGTGTGTGTGTGTGTGTGTGTGTGTGTGTGTGTGTGTGTGTGTGTGTGTGTGTGTGTGTGTGTGTGTGTGTGTGCGTGTGTGTGTGTGTGTGTGTGTGTGTGTGTGTGTGCGTGCGTGTGTGCGTGTGTGTGTGTGTGTGTGTGTTTGTGCGTGCTTCACACATCTGTTTTGCATTGTGGAGCATCTCGGCGCTGACTGCTCTCTAAGCCCCTGGTTTTGTTACAGCAAGCCATTGAGACAAGAGAGGGGGGGCAGTACATGGGGGTTTGATTGTGATTGAGAGGGTGCGAGGGGTAAAGATGGAGAAAGAGAAAGTGAAGAAAAGGAGAGAGATATAGGAGGAAATAAGAATATGATGACAATGCCAGCTGTGGCTCCTCCGTAAGAGCAGAAACCCAGGAGGGTTGGGTTGAATATTATGGAGCAGTAAAAGTTGCTTCATATGAGCAGCCGATGCTCCATGCTTTGTGTCCTGCGGGGCT
>NC_137212.1:25081038-25083538 GCF_949987685.1 Ammodytes marinus
TCAGAGGAAACAGCCTGAGTAGTTTCATTGTAAGCCCTTCCTGCTGCTTTGAAAGGTGCTACGCCCCAGGCCTTACATCAGTCACCTGCAGCAAACATCAACATGTGTACTACATATCCAACATGGCACACGTCGCAGCCCAGTGGGTTGGCACTGAAAATTGCCGCATGACTGTGAAATGCCCCTATTGTCCAAACAGGTTTTATGCTTTTCGTGTGTAATATCTAAATGTCCCTGTCAGCATAACTCATGAACTAGATTCTAAGATGGTTGTGAGTTCTGTTTTTTGCCGTGATAAATAAAGCACAGTCATCACGAGCAGCAACAGCAGAAGCCTGTGAGCGGCTGACGTGACACCGAGCTGTTTGCATATCTGTGAATTTCACCTTATGGTTGAAAGAAAGAAGATGTTGCCGCTTCTGAAGGCTACGCATGGTTTCACTTCTCTGCTGCACAAAACCACAAACACACACTCACACACATACACACACACACACACACACACACACACAGATATGTCACAAAACCACGTCAACACAAACATACACACACACGGGCCGAGGGCGGAAGCACGTCAAAAGCAAACAATGGAATCCTGCTCTCCTCGAACGTCACGCGCGCCCACCGTTAACCGGCATGGCGCCCAGACAGATGAAGACAGCGGGGCGTTTGTGATGAGCTGAATGAAAGTGTGTGAGTGTCTGAGAGCTCCTACATCGACTGACAGTGACGTGTGTGTGTCCATTGTCTCCGTCTGTCTGTGAGGCCTCTCCATCCCACACAGAACCACAACACAACACACCATCACCACGGGCAGACATCTAAGACGAATAGGTAGAGAAATGGGAAAAGAAATAATAAAATAGGATGGGGACATGCAAATATAATGACTCCCAGACACAGGGGAATAAGACACAGCTGTGTTGTCTTAGGTGTCTCCTCCGGCCTGGCGAGGGCCCTTCGACACACATACATGCGCAGAGGCTGATTAGTGCCAGTTAGAGCATTCATTCATCGCCATTACCCCAAAATGACTTCCTCCCCTGCCCGTCTGAATGCACATCAGTCTGGACATGTCATTTAAAGATGTGTGCTCGACAGACGGGACGCCATTAAGCAATTAAAGTAAATGTAACAGTCAGGTGCGTTTGACTGACCACTACTAGCTTTAATTTGTCCACAAATGAGAGTCCTGACAAACGTAAACGCCGCATTTATTTCATACACCTGCATGCCAGCTCATTGGTGTCAGGTGAACAGAGAGGAGTGTATTTAGTGTTAGAGACCGGCTTGTTACTGACAGCTGCTCTTAAACCTTCATTTAAAGGAGTTGTTCCAACCTTTTGAGAAAGACATTTCTATTTGCTCCATGGAGGGGAGTCTCATGTCTGCACCGGGTGAATGAATGAATGAATGAATGAATAGTTTTATTTTATGTTTTTACATTGCACACAAAGAGCTTTGCGTGCAGAAACCAGGGTTGCATCAAACCACTGAGGAATCTGTCGCTTGTTCATTTACACGGTGGCTGATCTGGATTCAACGGGCGAGAAACCAAGAGAGGGAAACAGAGACGTGTGGACATTCATTATTAAAGCAGCCTGCATGAAGAAACCTGACAGTGGCTCAGCCTGGCTGCATGTCGACCTCAGGTAACCTGGTGGGGAAGAGGACTAACAAAACTATTGGGCCACTTACACATTACACATACAGGAGCTTTTATGAAATCCCATTCTAAATCTATAAGCATTCATATGGAGTTGCTCCTCCCTTTGCAGCTTTAACAACTGCCACTCTTCTGGGAAGGCTTTCTACAAGATTTTGGACTTTGACTGTGGGAATGTTTGCCCTTTCATACAGAGGAGCATTTGTGAGGCCAGATGTTGGACGAGAAGGCCAGGCTTACAATCTCCATTCTAGTTCATTCCAAAGGTGTTGGATGGGGTTGAGGACAGTGCGGGCCAGTCAGCTTCTTCCACACCAAACCCGTCCAACCGTCTTCATGGTCATTGCTTTGTGTGCTGGGTCACAATCATTCTGGAACAAAAAAGGGCCTTCCACAAAATGTTCCCACAAAGTTGGAAGCATAGAATTGTCTAAAATGTCTTGGTAAGCTGTAGCATTAAGATTTCCCTTCACTGGAACTAAGGGGCCTTGGCCAACCCCAAAGAAACAACCACATACCATTATCCATTCTCCACCAAACTTTAGAGTTGGCACATTGCAGTCAGGTAGGTAGCGTTCTCCTGGCATTCCTCAAACCCAGACTTGTCAATCAGACTGTAAGATAGAGAAGTGTGATTGGTCCCTCCACAGAAAACGTTTCCATTGTTCCACAGTCCAGTAGCTGCATTCTATACACAACTCAAACGCTTGGCATTTGGCTGGGTGATGGAAGCCTTGAATGCAGCAAAGCCATGCCATGAAGATCCATGGCTCACAGTTTTGGTGCTGATGTTAATGACAGAGGTGGTTTGGAACTCTGCAGTTATTGAGTCAA